>NW_027679063.1:0-378 GCF_054177405.1 Leptonychotes weddellii
CGAAGGCAGACGCTTAACGACTGAGCCACCCAGGCGCCCCCAGCTGGTTCCTTTTCTACACGAGAGACAGGGCGCCTGGGTGGCTCAGTTGGTTGGGCGACTGCCTTCGGCTCAGGTCATGATCCTGGAGTCCCTGGATCGAGTCCCGCATCGGGCTCCCTGCTCGGCGGGGGGTCTGCTTCTCCCTCTGACCCTCCCCCCTCTCATGTACTCGCTGTCTCTCATTCTCTCTCTCTCAAATAAATAAATAAAATCTTTAAAAAAAAAAAAAAAAGAAAACACACACAGCAAGCAACCTGTGAACAAACTCCTCATAATAGGGACCCTGAGAGTTCACGTTACCGAGGGTCCCTCGGGTGCCAGGCTCTGTCCTAAGGC
>NW_027679064.1:0-378 GCF_054177405.1 Leptonychotes weddellii
ACTTTCCAGCTTGAGTGGATGGTATAGTCAGTAGGTCTTTAGGAATGTAGCATATAGGGACATGACAAAATGTCTTATTGATAGATTCTTTTCAGGTAGTTTCAAGTTCTTTAGAAAAATCCTTACAAAGAATTAATATGTATGGTAATTATCTACCTTGGCATTTATTATGACTGGAACCAAGTAATTTAAATAGTCAATAAAGGACTCAGTTAAAAGTCTGTCATCTAAAAGAGGAACACCATACATTACATCATTAGTTTTTGATGTAGTGTTCCATGATTCATTGTTTGCATATAACACCCAGTGCTCCATTCAGTACATGCCCTGTACCTCTGAAACAAATAACACATTATCTGTTAAAAAAAAAAAAAAAAA
>NW_027679065.1:0-378 GCF_054177405.1 Leptonychotes weddellii
ACCTGTCGGCCATTTAATTGTAGGTCTTCTTTGGAGAAATGTCTTTTCAAGTCCTTTGCCCATTGCTTAAATTGAGTTATTTGGGCTTTTTTGCTGGTGGGCTGCATGTTAATCTTGAAAATTAGCATTGGATATGTCGTTTGCAAATATTTTCTCCCTTTCTGCAGGTTGTTTTTTCATTTTTGTCAATTACTTCCCGCGCTGTGCAGAAACGTTTTAGTTTGGTGTAGTCCTACTTACTTATTTTTGCTTCTGCTGCCTGTACTTTTGCGGTCGGTGAGTTTGTGGTAATCTGTTAGAGCGCGATCAGAAGCTACTAAAAGAAGCATAACTTTCAAACATGTTATTTAATCCTAGCTACCAAGTGAATTATTAGTA
>NW_027679066.1:0-378 GCF_054177405.1 Leptonychotes weddellii
ATTTTCTGCTATTTCTCCCCAACGGTTCCACCAAACCAGATCACTACCCCTTCCCTGCCTCACTGGCCAGGCTCCACGCCACATGTGAGCCCCCAGCTGGCTGCCGGGGTCTGCTGCACACCAGCTTCACTCTGGGACCCAGATTCCTTCCCAGACACTGCTGGTCACAGTGGTGGCAGGAAAAGAAAGGACATTGCATTTGAGCAGAGACCTGCATGACAAGAAAAATCCACTTTGGAAGTGCGCTTCTGGCAGGAGAAATAAGATGGTTATGCAAAGGTCCTGAGGTATGACTAAGCTTAACATTTTGGAGGAACAGAAAGAAGAGTAGTGAGGCTGGAGAAACATAAGTGAAGGGAAGGGTAGTAGGAGGTGAAG
>NW_027679067.1:0-378 GCF_054177405.1 Leptonychotes weddellii
GCCTACAATTTCTATTCACATTTGCACACTGAATGTGAAGGAAACAAAATAACAGCAACATACGTAAGTGGCTTGCTATTAGGAGATAAGCTAGGAAATATGGAACATTATAAAGTGAAAAATAGGTTATCTATATTTCTCCCACCAAGACATTGTCCTACTAACATTTGGTACATTTTCTTCCAGTTCCATTTTTTTTTGGCATTTTCCTTAATTTTTTTTCTTTTTTTTTTTAGATCTAATGTGACACTTTTGTAGGTTATTTTTCATCATTTAAAATTTAGGCAGAACCTGGGGAGCCTGGGTGGCTCAGTCAGTTAAGCGTCTGACTCTTGAGTTTGGCTCAGGTCATGATCTCAGGGTCATGAGGTCAAGCCC
>NW_027679068.1:0-378 GCF_054177405.1 Leptonychotes weddellii
GCAGAACAAGAGAGAGAGCATAAGCAGGGGGGAGTGGGAGAGGCAGATGGGGAAGCAGACTCCCCATTGAGCAGAGAGCCCAACATGGGGCTCAATCCCAGAATGCTGGGATCATTACCTGAGCTGAAGGCAGACACTTAACCGACTGAGCCACCCAGGCACCCCATAAGTTGTCATCTTTTATGAAGCTAAGATACATGATTTTAGGTGGCACATTTACACTGTACACTTTTCCAAAATATCCAAACTTCTTGTGGTCTTGCTGTGTCTTAGAAAACAAAATTCCTAACATTTTCTTCTTCATACAGATATAAAAATTGATAGCAAGTTTGCTTAACTTTGATCATACAGACAGTTAAGACACATAGGCAGATAAAC
>NW_027679069.1:0-378 GCF_054177405.1 Leptonychotes weddellii
GATTATAGTTTTTGTGACTTTGTATGAAACACTATTGGTTCTGTAATGTTTGCTCCTCCAGACTTTCTCTTAAGATATCCACAATATACAGAAATATAAAATATTCATTTGTGGACAGATTGAAGCATTTAACTTTTCTCTCTACCTGAACCCTCCAGAACTCAAAAACTCTCAGTGAATATTCTTTTTTTTTTTTTTTTAAAGATTTTATTTATTTATTTGACAGAGAGAGACACAGCGAGAGAGGGAACACAAGCAGGGGGAGTGGGAGAGGGAGAAGCAGGCTCCCCGCAGAGCAGGGAGCCCGATGCGGGACTCGATCCCAGGACCCTGGGATCATGACCTGAGCTGAAGGCAGTCGCTTAACCAACTGAGCCA
>NW_027679070.1:0-7560 GCF_054177405.1 Leptonychotes weddellii
TTTTCAGTAAAATAAGTAATAAGTAGGCTCATATGCCCTTTGAGCAAATTTTGAATTTAACACTTTTTTGGGTCTTGGTTTTTTATTTTTTGTTTTTTTTAGCACAAATGTTGCATTTGATTTGAAAGCAAATCTATGTTAAAATTTATGTTTTTAAAATTTAACAATAAATAGTTAATAACATAAAAAGTGAATGAGTTGGGAAGGGGATATTTGATCATGACATTTTTGGGTTAGATATAATTTTTGTGGTCTACTATTTGAAATTTCTATATAAATTTCATACATTATACATATATATCCAATTTGTTTTCTGGAAAAAATAGCCTAGTTACTACCAAGTCAGTATTAAAGTGCTTCATATTCAAAAATATAGCCCCTCTTCTTTGAACAGTGGGCTTCAGGACATTATATTGGAAGGCAATGAAATAAAGGATTTATCTGTGTGCAACTTAAGATAAAAAATGACTTGTGAAGATGAGAAGGGTATTCTGAGGAACTGTAGCATTCATGTGAAAAAAATGAGCAAACACTTTTAGAAACAATTTGTTAAAGTAAAACAACCCCAAAATTTATGAAAATCTTTCCACCAAATCTTTTTCTTTTTTTTTTTTTTCAAGTTTTTATTGAAATTCCAGGTAGTTAACCTACAGGTAATATTAGTTTCAGGTGGGGTGACTGGGGGGCTCAGTTAAGTGTCTGCCTTCAGCTCAGGTCGAGTCCCACATCAGGCTCCCTTGTCAGTGGGAAGTCTGCTTCTCTGCCCCTCCCCCTGGTTCATGTGCATATTCTCTCTATCTTTCTCTCTCAGATAAATAAATCTTTAAAAAAAATTAGTTTCAGGATACAACACCTGGTGCTCATCACAGTGCCCTCCTTCATCCCCATCACATAGTTTCCCCCATCCCACCACTCACTTCCCCTCTGGTAACCATCAGTTTGTTCTCTAGAATTAAGAGTTTGTTTCTTGGTTTGCCTCTCTTTTTTTCCCCCTATGCTTGTTTGTTTTGTTTCTAAAATTCCACATGTGAGTGAAATCATATAGTATTTGCCTTTCTCTGACTGACTTATTTTGCTTAACTTTATACTCTCTAGCTCTATCCACGTCACTGCAAATGGCAAGATTTCATTCTTTTTGATGGCTGAGGAATATTCCATTGTATATATATACCACATCTTCTTTATCCATTCATCAGTCAATGGACACTTGGGCTGTTTCCATAATTTGGCTATTGTAGATAATGCTGCTATAAGCATCAGGGTGCGTGTTTCCCTTCAAATTAGTATTTTGTATTCTTTGGGTAAATACCTAGTAGTGCAATTGCCGGATGGTAGGGAGTTCTAGTTTTAACTCTTACAGCGTTGGTGGGAATGCAAACTGGTGCAACCACTCTGGAAAACAGTATGGAGGTTTCCCAAATGTTAGTTCTAAAAGAAGAATTGAGAAGTCTTTACCTGCTGGTCTTATGTATCAGTCCTGGCCCTACTACTCTGCTCCCTAGTCACTTCCTTCTCAAATGAGATTATGTCAGAGAAACTACTGTCACGTAACTTTAAGTAAAAACAATTTCAAATTTTTAATAAAATGGATTCTTTTTGAAAGAGCAAAAAATAAAGTCTCATTAAGGAAAAATATCAGTAATGTGGCATATATTGTGTGATTTTATATTCACTGTAGCCTTAGGACCAAGTGTGATAAACTATAATCACACTTGAGTCACCTGTGATTTCATTATACTTCTTAACCACTTGTAGGGTTTTTCTTTTTCCATTCTTTGGCTTCTCTTCAAATCATTAATCTTTTACTTTTTTTTTTTTCAATAGGAAGGAAGTACATTTTATTTACATAAATCTAAGACCATTTAAATATAAGATTCTCTCACAAACTTGAAAGTTGATGACCAATATATCAAAATTACAAGACAGAGTTGTTACATTCTAATATTTACCCAGAGCAAGACAGTCATAAAATTCATTTGACCATTGTCTCAAGAGCCACAAGCCAGAGCAAAATTAATTTTTATGGAGAAGAATAATGAATAAAATGGGAATAAGGACCAGCTCTAGGTTCTCCGTAACACTGGTGATGAATTGAAAGGAAATATTTTGGTTAGGTATTATAAGTCCCCTATTATACATTTCCCCATGTCAATATATACTAAGTTTCTTGGAAGGTTAATCCTGACTAGAAGATACTTGGAGAAATTATACAGCCTTGGAGGTAAGGGGGTACTTGTCATGTACCACCTCACCTAGTGTGGTAGCCAGCTTCTAAGATGGCGGCCCTCCTTTGGCCATCAGGTTGTAATAGAGATAATGCAGCTTCTTTCAGTCAGAAAGTGTCAGAACATAGCAACTGACTGATTCCAAGCAACAGACTGCCACGTACCACCTTATGGGGTATTCTGCCATGAGGCAGTTGAGCTGATTCCAGCTGAAGGCTGGAAGTTTGCACGTCTCCTTTTATAGCTGCTAATCCCACCACCCTGTAAGTCCAGCTCCTTACATCATTGAAAGAAAAGCCCTAAAATAAGGTTCCCCACCCAGCCACTATTAGCTACATATTTATTTTTCTTTCTCAAGCACTGTGTTATTGTCATGATGCCAAAAAAACTGTACTTTGCTCTGTTACCCTAGGATACCTCCACAAATGCCCTAACCAAAAAGGATAGCAGTGCTGCTCAAGACCCTGTTGGGTGGGCTCACTTCCTACCTGCATCCTCTGTGCCATGGCATCAGGAGTTCCTCTCTTGGTGATATTCTCAGTGAACTGCTTTGGGAGGCCCTTGTCCTTCAAAGCAAAGATTGTTTTTGTAGAGTACTGTGAATTTATAAAAGTTGTGATAAATGAAAGTATCTCTTCATATTGGCAGTGTGTTGCTGGGGATCAGACAGTTGCTACATTCTGACACTTTCTGACTAAAACAAGCTGCATTATCTATTACGACCTGATCACCAAAGGAGCGCCACCATCTTAGAAGCTGGCTACCACACTAGGTATACAGTTGAGTCATGGGAATGTATGATATTGTCTTGGAGTTGACCATGGTTAAATGCTATACTTAATAATTGTGTCTAATATTCCACAACAAGACATATGGTGGTGACAAGGACTGTTTTTTGCAGGTTCTTGACATTGATGACAATGAAACTATTATTTCACTATTGAAAATATGATGCTGGGCTCTTTTTTATCCATTCAATAACTTTTTAGAATTCATCCCATTATCCTCAGTTTATTAAGGGTTTTTACCTTGAAAGTACCTAAAGTGAGCATTTTGAAATGTATTTTTAGTAACCATTGTTAGGAATTTAGTGCTGTAGCAGTATTGATTTACTAAGTCGGTGAATCATCTTTACGGATGTAGCAGTACTGAATCCTCCTTGTGTTTTGGGGAGGAACCCCATGAGATAGTTCTCAAGGCCTCCAGCTGCAGATACGCTACTTAAAGATCATCAGAAACCAAAGTGTTCTCAAAACAAGTAAGCTTCCAAAATACATGCTGTGATTAACATGCTGTGATTAACTATGTCTTCCTTGCTTATAATGGCTCTGAATCACACAGTTCCTTTGGTAAGACCTGGTGCATCTTTTTGTTGAATTTATTATTTGCAGATGTGATAAACACTCAAGTTCACCAGGTTGATTACAATTAATTCTACTTATTTTTAGGTTTGCAAAATGTGCTCATGAGGGCTCCCTTCTGTCTTTAAGTCAAATATATAAATATTTGACTGGAAATAAATTATATATATTATTTCCAGGCATGTCTTTTAGCTCTACCAAAGCAGTCTTGTGCAAAGGCACTGTTCCTAGAAAGCCTCTGAGGATTTGTTAACTGGAATGGGTATGGGAGAGAGAGTTTCTCAGATAAAAGGAGCTCTAAGGAGAAAAACCAGTAAATGCCCCCATGGTGCCCCTGCACTTTGGTCTTTAAGATTTTTCAGCCACAAGACCAGAGTATTGTGAGCCCTGAGTCAGTCCTTTCCGGAAAGGGGCCATATCGTCTGTTTTTGCTACTTAAATCATTGTTATTCCATAGGTCTGAGATACAAGGATTTGGAGCCTGGGAAAAAGTCTTCAACTTAGGAAAGTCTGTAACAGGAATAATGAGCAGATTTTATTTCCTCTCTATTTTCTCTATTGCAGGGAAAAGGAGTTCTTCTCATGATCTGGCCTCCCTCCTCTCAGGAAACATGTTGGGGTTTGAAGCCAAAGAACAAGTGAGTGTTAAAAGTATTCTTTTGCCTCTCCTTGTTCTCTCATTGTGTGTTTCACTTAGGTGCCGCTCTCAAATGTATGGTTTTGTCAACCTTAGAAGTGATACAGCCAGTTATTTTACCAGAAAAATGGCTTTATTCGGGAATAGCAGAGGAATTGCAATTTGGGACACACAGGCTGTGGCAAACCATGGACAATTCCGGAGATCAGAGGAGAGGAACATCACTGGGTAGAGAAAAGGCGGAGGGTGGAAGGGGCTGCTTTAAAGGAGAGCCCATTGGAGGAAAGTGAGAGTTCAGGGTGGTGACAGTTTCTCATTGGCTGAGTTGTAGTATTTTCTTATTGGCTGAGCTTGTTGCTGGGCACGGAGAAAGTCTTCCTTTCTTCTGCAGGAGTAGTAAAGTATGCTTCTTCCTGTTGGGAATGCAATGGAGCAGAAGAGATAAAACATCAGAGTTCCCCCTTCTTGCCTCCTGCCTCCATTTTTAAATGAGGTTTCATTTACTCAGTTTCATAGTTTAGACAGGGTTGTGCTGGTAAATGTTTAATGACTGGCTCTATGAGAAAAATAAGCACACACACACACACACACACATATATATATAAATAAAATTCATGATACTGCTTGAAGGTTGATGCAAAAATTTCCATTAAATATTTCTTTATATAGTTTTAGAAATAAATTTTAAGCTAAAATGCTTCCTTGATTTTCAGGTTAGACATATAACTTCATATGAATTGCTATTTCTTGCAAAGTCTACTATCCATTTTTACAAATCAAACTACAAATAACTGCTTTTGACTACCATCCATTTCATCACAGAAGTCATTCACACCACTGACCAATGAGTTTAGTGCTGGCATAAATGTTGGTTATTTTCTATTATTTCTTTTTTAAAAGTTTCACCAAATCAGAAAAATTTATGTCAGAATATTACTCAGATGTCAGTAACATGAGCAACTACCTTGCTGAATCAGATAGTTTTTGAATACTGGAGGAATATTTTTAAAATATTTTGGGCTATTTACAGTGTAATAACTACAGATACGTCCCACTTTTTTTTAAGGTTTTATTTATTTATTTGAAAGAAAGGGTGAGCAAGCGAGAGAGAGCACAAGCCATGGGGAGAGGCAGAGGGAGAGGGATAAGCAGACTCCCCATTGATCAGGGAGCTTGATGCGAGGGCCTATCCCAGAACCCCAAGGTCATGACCTGAGCTGAAGGCAGACGCTTAACCAACTGAGCCACCCAGGCCCCTACATCCCACTTTTAAGTTTAATCCACACTTTCTTCAAGATGTTCTAGATAGAAGTTACTGTATTTTTCTATCAGTTTACAGAAACTGGGATTTTTTTTTTTAAGTTTCCAGCAGAAATAGGAGACATCTGACCAAGAATGTATCATCAGAGAACTGTATTCAAAAGTCATTAGAAATAATCTATTCTCTGTGTAACCGTGTTACCTATACGATATATAATTAGTCTTATTCGTTTCAATTTTCCATTTCAGAATATGCTTATTTTCCTTTCGAATTAATTTTATTTCTTGAACCTGTGAAACATTAACATGGCTCACATTTCCCTCTTTTTTACACAAAAGTAGCACTTGATACACAATTTTTTTCCTTCTTTCTTCACTTCACAATGTATCATGGAGCTCTTTCTGTACCAGCACAAGAAGACGGGATCCCAACCAGGTGAGAGTTCATCCACCTGATGCCCAGCAAGCCAATAAAAACTGACATGAAGCTTTTGCAGTGAAGGAAGATATTTTTTGATTGGTGTGATGCCCACCCCGGAGAACAGGGAGTCAATGCTCAAAAGCCCTGAACTGCCCGATGGCTTATAAGCAGGGGGTTTAAAGGGTGAAAATTCAGGGTAAGGGTGTCAGGGTCTTGGATCAATGTCTTGATTCATTAGGGATTAGGCCAGCTGAAATATTTCCTTTCTTGATCATTTTGTCCCTTTTGGCATCTTCCTTTCTGGTTTTGGTGTGATTGTAGGGAGGTGGTCGTCCTGCTTCAGGGGCCTGGTCCTTGCGCTTTAGGGACTGGATCCGGGGAACATTCTTGGCAGATTGCTGTGGTGATGTCATAGCTAGAGGTCAAGGGCAGAAGTTCTATATCCTGTGACTTATTAAGCAGCAAACTAATCTTATTTTTTCTTGCAAATATGGCACATGATGTTTGTTATCTCAGGCAGAACAGCATCCCACAGATGCTTTGGGGGGGAGGCAACTTTATGTTTTCCTGATGCAATTTTACAGGTTTTTACAGGGCTACATGACTCTGGTCAGAGGCAGCTAGGAGCCATACGTCTAAATTGTGGGGTCTCTGGGGCTTGCATCCCCAGTTTCAAGATGATTCTCATTCATTTTTTATGGCTCCCCAGGTGCTCTAGTGTGAGTCTTGTCCTGGAAATTATTCATCCTTTCCCCTATGATGGACATTAACACTATTTTCAATATTTTATTTCTAATAATGCTACATGAGCAACTTTGTACATCTTTGTTACTTCAGGTGTGTGGAATTGTATTTTCAGGGCAGATTCTTAGAAGTGGAATTCCTGGGTCCAAGGTTAAGGCGTATGTTTTAGAGTTTACTAAATGTCCCCACTATATGTATTACATTGTTTTACACTCCCATCAGCAATGTGTAAGCGTGCCCATTTCTCCTCAGCATTGTCAACTTGGGTGGGTTGTGGGATTTTTGACCTTCTGATAGGAAGAAATGGATATTGTCTATATAGTTTTAATTTGCCCTTTACTTTGATTATAAATGAACTTTTTTTCCTATTTAAGGGCTATTTGCTTTGTTTCTTTTCCCCCCATGAACTTTCTTTTCATCTAGTTAAATAAGAATAAGCTGTCATCTTTAGGATGTTACATCATTCTGTCCACAAGTATGGAATGCTGTCTTATTTATTCAAATCTACATTTGAGTCTTTTGGGGATGTTTAAAGTTTTTTTTTTTTCAATATAGGTTTTGCATGCAGACATACATCATTTTATTGTGCTTCACTTTATTACACTTCACAGTTACTGTGGGTTTTTTGTTTTTTTTTTTACAAATTGAAGGTTTGTGGCAGCCCTGTGTGGAGCGCATCTATTGGTGCCATTTTTCTTTTTTTTTTAATTTTTATTTTTTTATTCTTATGTTAATCCCCATACATTACATCATTAGTTTTAGATGTAGTGTTCCATGATTCATTGTTTGTGCATAACACCCAGTGCTCCATGCAGAATGTGCCCTCCTCAATACCCATCACCAGGCTAACCCATCCTCCCACCCCCCTCCCCTCTAGAACCCTCAGTTTGTTTTTCAGAGTCCATCATCTCT
>NW_027679071.1:0-378 GCF_054177405.1 Leptonychotes weddellii
CTTCCAGATGGTGCCCCTTGTAGGTGTTGCCGCCTTAGTCTGTCCTTGACCTCAACGGACATTTAGTAAATCCCAGCATAAGTCCTTGGTCAAGGCCCCCTCTCTCACTGATGTCTAAGCTCAGTGAGCTCATGCATCATGTATGCAAGTGAATTCATTTGGCAGAATAGCCTCCTAGCCCTGATGCTATAGTGGACTCCTGTTTTCCAAGGTCTGACCCAGTGCTTCAAACTTAAGAATATTGGACTGAGGTCCAGCGATTTGTATTATTTAAAAGTCTCTGGGTGATTTCAACATGCAGCCTGGGTGGAGATTTACCCCCTAGAAACACATCATGCATCCTGTTATGAGGTGCACCTGAGAGCAGGGGTCTTGTTC
>NW_027679072.1:0-378 GCF_054177405.1 Leptonychotes weddellii
AAATTACACAGGACTTCATAAGCAACTGATCAGATATCACCCATGTAGGAATTATTGAGAGAAGAAAGAGATACAGTATTTACATAACTCAATAGTTTGTTATTTCCATTAAAAATTAAAAAAAAAAACCAGCCTTCCATTTGAGGTAAGATGTGATCACTCATGGTAGTTTTTTGTTCCCACTGATAAATTCTTGGGGAAAAAAAAAGGTAAATTAAAAGTAACATATAGAATAGACATTGTCTATCATCATACTTAACCTGGAAATGAAGAGCTAAAACCATACCTTTTTTTTTTAAAGATTTTATTTATTCATTTGAGAGAGAGAGACAGACAGAGAGAGAGAGCATGAGCAAGGGAGAGAGGCAGAGGGAGAAG
>NW_027679073.1:0-378 GCF_054177405.1 Leptonychotes weddellii
CCTGGGCATCAATAGGGTTAAAAACTTCCACTTGTCAGGGCTGGTGGACAGAAGGTTCTCTTTGATTTTAGTTATACTCATAAGACATTCAATAAACAGATAAAAGTGGACAACAATTTCTATGAACTCTGATCCTTAAAGTCTCAACTACTGACCCATGGAGGTCAAGGCAATATAGCTTATGTAAAACAAAAAAAAACTAGCCTATGTGCTGAAATTCACTGACAGTGAAAATCTCTTGATCCATGCCACTTTAGTGCTCCATTTCTGGGCTGACGAATCCTGCAATCTCAAGATTTGGGGGTGGAAGGAAGTTCCCCCTCCCCCATCTTCTCCTGCAACCCAACAAAACTCAGATTATTGACATTATTATTATTA
>NW_027679074.1:0-378 GCF_054177405.1 Leptonychotes weddellii
CTATGCCAAAGATTTCCCCTGGGTAAATATGACCCAATTTGAGGTGCTGTGCTTCTTTTTTTCTCTAACCTGCCTTGGAAGTACCCTCTGCAGATCACTAGCAGTAGAAAGGCCACCAAGTTTTCTGGTTGAATCTCCCTGTTTTCTCATGCGAAGACCATAGCCCATGGTTTATGTAAGAAGTAACACAAGGCACTAGGGGTATAGTTTGTGCAAGAAGATGTAGAGAGGATGAGTGGCCCAAAGGAGGAATGATCCACCACGTACTTGTAATCCATAATTTACTGCTATTCATGCTGAACCAAAAATGGAAGTACAACATTTATGGCCACATGGTGCTCAAACAATGGCACTGCGTGGGACCAGAATTTGTTCCAC
>NW_027679075.1:0-378 GCF_054177405.1 Leptonychotes weddellii
GTGTTATGCACAAACAATGAATCATGGAACACTACATCTAAAACTAATGATGTAATGTGTGGTGATTAACATAACAATAAAAATTTTAAAAAAATAAAATAAAGTAATTCATGGATCCCAGAGGAAATCAAATAGTAAAAGTGACACCAGTTTGAAACATAATGGTAACGAAAATACAGCACATGAAAATTTGTGAGATGCAATTAAGTCAGTGCTTAGATTGGTATTTACAGCTCTAAATATTTATTTTAGGATAAATAAAAAGTTTAAAGTAACTATGTTTGCACCTTAAGGATCTATTTTTTTTTTAAAGATTTTTATTTATTTGTTTAACACAGAGAGAGAGAGCACAAGTAGGCAGAGCAGCAGAGAGAGGGA
>NW_027679076.1:0-378 GCF_054177405.1 Leptonychotes weddellii
AGATATGTACTCTGAAAACTATAAAACACTGATGAAAGAAACTGAGGATGACACAACGAAATGGGAAGACATTCTACGCTCACAGACTGGAAGAACAAGTATTGTTAAAATGTCTACCAAAAGCAAGGTACACATTTAACGCAATCCCTATCAAAATATCACCAGCATTTTCACAGAGAACAAACAATCCTAAAATTTGAATGGGACCAAAAAAGACCCCAAATAGACAAAGCAATCTTGAAAAAGAAAAGCAAAGGAGGGAAAAGAGGACTAGGGGACCCTCTTCCAACTGGTCCCTGGAATTGAGCTGGATATCTACCAGATGACTCTGAACACCCATGAAATCAGCCTGAGATATAAGAAGATAGATCTGGATCT
>NW_027679077.1:0-378 GCF_054177405.1 Leptonychotes weddellii
AATCAAAACTCATTGTCTGAGCCCTTGGGTCGCTGGCACCAGGACTCAAGTCTTCCCTTCGCTCACTTCTGCAGTGATGTTTACCGAGGACGTCTGCTAAGACTGGCATTGTGTCAGGCTCTGGATGTGCAGAAATAAAACCGTTTCTGCCCACACCTCACTCAGTCTGGTGAGGGACCAGGTAAAGGTGGCAAGTGATATAACAGAGATATTTATAAAGTGCCAAAAGAGCACCGAGGGGAGACACCTGACATGAGAAGAGAGATACTAGGAGGCCTTCCTGGAAGAGGTGACCACTGAAACAAGTTCTGAGGAACAAATAGGAGGCAGTCAGTGGAAGAAAAGAGCTATTTCAAAAGAGGGGACAGTCTGTGTAAA
>NW_027679078.1:0-378 GCF_054177405.1 Leptonychotes weddellii
TCATGACAAAACAGGAAATGTAGTATGGATCAGGCTTGAGTACCTCCTTCTATGTTTTAAAAGCATGTGAGTTTATGTCTATTTGTCCTTTTTTTCTTTAAGGGAAACATTGTTTAAAGGCACTAAAATAATAACAAATCCCCAAGTAAGTGCTCTATTTTATTCTATCAAAATTGGCGGGGCAATTTTGCCCATAAATAAAATTTTAAGTAAAATCTTAAACTGTATCTAAAGAGTATGTGTCACAAGAAAGGAATCCTGTGGCCAATATTTTTCTAAGAATAAAAAAAGCAAATGTTACTCTGTGTGCCCTTGTCCTGTACTTTTCCATGCTTTGTTCCTACCCCACCCTCTTTTTTATGCATAAAACAAATTCAA
>NW_027679079.1:0-378 GCF_054177405.1 Leptonychotes weddellii
AGCCTGGGGGTGAACCCCAGCAGATGGGGGAGGATGGACACCCGGAGCAGGTGGGTGGACCCCTGGGGCTGGAGGGTGGACACCCGGAGTCGGTGGGTGGACCCCAGATGTTGGTGGGTGGACCACCGGTGCCGGGGGGTGAACCCCGGGAGCTGGAGGGTGGACTCCTGGTGCTGGGGGGTGGACCCCAGATGTTGGGGGGTGGACCCCTGGTGCCGGCGGGTGGACACCGGGAGCTGGCGGGGGCAGCTGGGGAGGGCCCGGAGGCCCTGAGGGTGCAGGCCCACTGGGCGGCATGGGTGGCAGAGGCAGGCCTCCCGGTGGTGGCGGGGGCAAAGACTCTGGCAGAGGCGGCCGGGGCGGCAGACCATTCATCAG
>NW_027679080.1:0-378 GCF_054177405.1 Leptonychotes weddellii
GGTTGGTTTAGGAACATAAGAAACAAGTCAGGAAAGAAAAGGGGAGGCCAGCAGGGGGGCAAGATTGTCCCAAATCTGCTCAAGATTCAGCTGAAAAAGAAAGTTGAGCAAGGATCCAGGGTGAAGATCAGTGTTGCCCAAGTGTGTTAGAATCCCTTAGGAGTGAGGAAGGCAAGATCTCCACAGCTCCATGGGACACCACTCGTCTCCTTAAGTGAGGATGCTCCTTATTTTGTATAAGTTAGTGTGGCATCCACATGAGGTCCTCAGAAAAGGTCCTGGTCTGGCTTTGGAGACAGCACTCAAAAGAAATGAGTGGGTCCATTTCTTCCAAATCTGCTGGTATTTTGTCCAGTGCAGTGCAGGATGGTTAAAAAA
>NW_027679081.1:0-7559 GCF_054177405.1 Leptonychotes weddellii
TGGCTCAGTCATTAAGCTTCTGCCTTCGGCTCAGGTCATGATCCCAGGGTCCTGGGATCGAGCCCCACATCGGGCTTCCTGCTCAGCGGGAAGCCTGCTTCTCCCTCTCCCACTCCCCCTGCTGTGTTCCCGCTCTCACGGTCTCTCTCTCTGTCAAATAAATCAATAAAATCTTTAAAAAAAAAAACAAACAAAACACTCCACAGTACAGAAGGAGGCTGTATTCAGCCAGATAAGTGGAGCTAATGAAGCAAAACAAGCACTTTTGGCAAAATATTTCCTTACAGACCAGGGCCTACAGCATATTTGTTTGGGGCATAGTCTGTTAAGGGAACCAGAAAAGTAATAAGACAAAAAAATGTGTAGTATCATAATCCCTCTCAGAGAGACTGAGAGTGTGTGGCTGGAAGTAATTTGGTATACTATGTAATAATCCCATAAAAGACACATGAATGAAAGGAGGTGGTTGCTAACCACCCACCTCAGGAAAGGAGATCAGACCAACTGCAGAGTTTCCTTCTGACTGAGAGAGGCATGCATGTCTGGGGGTAGATCTGCTTTGCTTGGAACTCTGGGGATGAGGCTGTACGCTATCACCTGTATCTTTCTTTTTCATCCTTCCCCCATGCAGCCAACAGCCTTTCCTCCAAATAGGTACTGAACAAGTGTATAAAGAATATTGGTTAAATATTGGTTATAAAGAATATTGGGCTACCAGAGGGGCTGCACGTCTCAGTCTCACCCTGGCTGCAGGGAGGTGGAGAGAAGAGAAGTGGAGAGACACCACGGTTTTCATGGTACTCACTTGAATCTGCAAGCTCTCCAGCTTGCCCCCTCCTCCCTTCCTTACAAAACAAAGAGAAAAAGAAGAAAAGGGTGAAAGTCAGAGGATGTATTTGGTTAAAACACAAACACCAAAACTCCTTTCCCCTGCCTACAAAGTAAAGGTGATAGAGCTCCAACATCTCTTATCCACCATTCCAAAATGCGAGAAGCTCTGAAAACTAAAAGTGCTTTTCATATCTCATTTGGCTGCATAACCTGACCTATCAGGAAGTGAAACTCCTCCCCATAGTATTTATTTATCCTAACCAGTAGGAATACTCATATATTTCAATGCAGAAATATTTATTAGTATGATTTCAAGATGCAGCTCCAGATCCTGCTAGGGGAGTAGCATGGTTCTATATACCATATCACCTTTATAAAAACTGAAAAACAATGAATTCTAAAACACGTTAGCCACATGGGTTTCAGGCAAGAAATAATATTCAAAGATATTTCATAAGCTGCAAATGAGAAAATGTTCACAAAGCACCCAAACAGTGCCTGACATCCAAAAAACAGGAATTCCATTTTCTTCTGTCCATGTTTTGCTTGTGTGAATAAGGAGCCCTTCTTCAGAAATTAGCTCCAGGCTGGTTAATGGGGGTCAGATATTACAAATGAGGTATGGAGTGAAAATATTTGCAACTTATCTAACAGACATAGAGCTAATATCCCTAATATATCCAGGGTTCTTAAAGAAGAAAAAGATCAAACTTGGTAGGAAAATAGGCAAAATACATGAATAGATAGTTTAAAGGAAAATATAAACAAATGCTCCCCAAACATTAAAAAACAATTGTAATGTTAAATTTGATTTGGAAATTGTTTTTCCCAGTTCTACGTACTAAAAAGTTCCTCGAAACAATGGCATCTAATAATAATGAATCAACATTGAGCGTACATCATGACTTCTAAATATCATTTCCTATTCAAGGAGATCCTATGAGACACTGATGTTTCCAAGTATAGAGCAGAGCGAATACCAGGTAAGCCTGGGACCTCTCGTTAGATGAGAAAGTAAAGAAGTAAGGAAATAATGATGGGGGCACGTCAAAGGAATACAAGAGTCCATTAAAAGGGCTCTCATTGACCAAATCTGAGAAAATTGAGACATCAAAAAGAATAATCATTGCAACTGGTTAAAACATTGACGTTTTAAAATCCTATGACTCAATAGTGATACTGAGGTTAGGAGGAGGAAGTAAAGTTCTTTTTAGAGAAAATGGCAGTTAGTAAATGTAGAAAAATGATAGAATTTGAAAATCAACATTTTGTAACCTCCAATGCAGTGATTGATTCAAATAAGGATCATTATTGGACGCTCTATCTTCTAAATGAAAGTTATTAGGAAATAGGATATTCACACAGAGCCAAATATTATCCCACAAATTACATGCTTACCTAAATGTACTTTCAATTGAGAAATGTGTCTGACACCATCTAAACCAAGTAAGCCCATTTAACATCATTAACAGTGGGACAATCTGACACATAGGCCTAGTGACATGATGCAATGTATTGTATGTGGATTGCCTATGAAATGTTCTCATCAAAAATATTGATCCCGAATCTGATCTACTCCAATCTAAACCTAATCTCCAATTCACATTAACAAGTTAAATGATACCATGAGTGTCTTAGTCCATTTGGGAAGCCATAACAAAATACCACACACTGGGGTGGGCTTATAAACAACAGAAATTTATTTCTCATAGTTCTGGAAGCCAGAAGTTTGGGATCAAGGTGCCAGCATGGTTGGATGTGGGTCCTCTTCTTGTATCTTCACACAGTGGAAAAGGCAAGAAGGCTCTCGGGCCTCTGTCATAAGGGTGCTAATCCCATACATGGGGGCAAAGCCTCATTAAGGTAAACTATTAGCCTCAAAACTAGTAGGCTCAATTAAACTATTAGGTGATCCCTAATAACCTCCCAAAGTTCCCACCTCCTAATACCGTCACCTCAGGGGTTAGGATTTCAACATATAAATTTGGGGTAGGGGACGCAAATATTCAGACCACAACAATGAGGAAACAATCACACATATGCGGTATGTGAAATATTCAACAAGACAACTCCCCTGGATTCAAAGGCAATGTCATGGGAATAAAAGCAGAAGAATCCCTCCAGGTTAGAAAAGACCAACAAGACATAATAACAAGATGCATTACATGGATCTTGTTTGGATCCTGGATCTTCAAAAAAAAAAAAAAAGACTATAAAAGACATTTTGAGATAAAGAATTTTCAGTTGTGGAAGGGATATAAATGATATCAAGGAACTATGGTTGTCTTAGGTGTGAAAATAGTATTATTGTTATACAGAAGAATGTCCTTATGTCTTAAGAATGAATGCAGAAGACTTTAAATGTGAAGAGAATAATGTCTGCAACTTACTTTCAAATAAATGGTTTAGAAAAAAATGTGTGTGTATACACATATACAAACATATGTATATATTCATATGTGTATGTAGTATGTATATGTAAATAATGAGAGAAATAATGCAAATAAGGTAACAAGTTAAAGCATGCCAAAATGATTCTGATTCTAAAGATCCCCAAAACATACTTTGAAAACCATTAAGCTAGGCAATATTCAAACTGGATTCTCCAAATTAGTATCTGATGGTGGCTGGTGGAAGTTCCTAGAAACCAAAGTATAATCCGAGACACATCTCTCCGTATGTGTCTCTCCTAGTGCCTCAACTCAAACAATATCTGGGGTTTCTTAATGCAGCTTCATGAATGGACTTGTTTCCATTTGTCCTCTTGTCCGGCACATTGTGGAAGCTTTTATAATCTTAGATCCTGCTCTATTTCTCCTGCTTTTTGTTTTTAATCTTACAATAAAAAAGACTTCCCTCATGTTGTATATGAATACAGAGAAAGTCTGATCTGCCTCAGAAACATCTGTCTCAGGAAAGTCAGTTATTCTTGACTGCAATTGAGGTGTGGGAGCAGGTGACTTTTTCCTTTGATTTCACAGCCTCTCAAGGTAAATAGATTATTATTTCCTTCTCTTCTGTAAGCTTAAGGGTCTGGAACTCTATGGTGCCTTCTGCTTCCAAAGGTCTATCCTTCAACACCAACTGATCCAAGAGAAAACTGTACAACGAGAGAGCGTGAACAACTTCCTGAAACATGAAAATAAAATGCACACATTTTTACACAATATTTTAGAAGAGTAGGATGGTATAGTGGAAAAGATCAGAATCTATGTTTATGGCCCAGAGGAGGGAAGGATGGAGGCAGGGAGACCGAGAAGGAGGTCCCTTCCCCCATTCTTATACAATAGCAAGAGGGACAGAAAGAAAATGGCAAATCTAAGTGGCATATGAGTGGTATATTCTTTTTAAATGTATTTGCTGAATTCCCACAAAATACAAGGTAATTTTACCTATTGCTTCTTATTTTTTTTAAGATTTTGTCTATTTATTTGAGAGAGAGTGCAAAGCAGGGGGAGGGGCAGAGGGAGAGGAAGAAGCAGACTCCCCACTGAGCAGGAGCTAGATCCCAGGACCCCAAGATCATGATCTGAGCCTAAGGCAGAGGAATAACCAGCTGAGCCACCCAGGCACCCCTCTCACTTTATTTTTATACAGTTTTTTTGAGATAGGAACTATTAGTGTCCTGACTTCATAAACAGGCTCGGGGAGGTTAAATGGTTTTCCCTGATAAGCTGCTGAAGCAGAATCAAACTCAAACCTCTGACTTCAAGTCCCATAAGTTTTCTTCTTCTTAATGATCACTAGAGAGAGGAGTTTAAGAAAAAAAAACCTCAATGCTTTCCAACCCAAGAAACCTTAAGAATGATGGTAACCAGTAAGAGAAAAGAAGTAGGCGCAAAGGGCAAAGGCCACAGTATACGATGATCACAATAACAATGGATATTTATCCAGTGCTTCTTCTCCTTTCTCCCTATAACAGATTGATAAACAATATAAATTGTGTAAAGGGGCATGAGACATGTAGAAGCCACGAGTCTTGCTTATAAGGAAATGATTGTTTTGTGAATATTTCATAAGAATTGATTGTTAAAATGATGTCATCCAATGATGTCAGCAAATGGCAGACAAGAATAATTTATTCAACAAATGTTTGGTTAAGTACCTTAGAACAGATACTGTTCTAAGCCCTGGGCCTACAATAGTGAACAAATCATAAAAAGGCTCTACCTTCATAGATCTCATATAACAGTGAGGACATAGGCATTAAACAAGCAAATGAATCGGCAATAGCTCAACTACCAACAAATGTTAGAAAGGAAATAAAGCAGGATGAGGGGTGGTCATGTGACACTCTAAAACTATGACATTTGAGTGGATACCTGATGAACAAGAATCAGTTATATTGGGGCGCCTGGGTGGCTCAGTCGTTAAGCTTCTGCCTTTGGCTCAGGTCATGATCCTGGGGTCCTGGGATCGAGCCCCGCATCGGGCTCCCTGCTCAGCAGGGAGCCTGCTTCTCCCTCTCCCACTCCCCCTGCTTGTGTTCCTTCTCTTGTTGTGTCTTTCTCTGTCAAATAAATAAATTAAAAATAAGATAAAATAAAATAAAAAAGAATCAGTTATATGAAAATTTGAGTTGATGGATTCCAGGCTAGGGAACAGTGTATGCAAAGGCCCTGAAGTAGGAACAACTTTGGCATGTTCAATGAACAAAAAAGATGGCTGGAGCATGGTGGGCAAGGGAGAGAAACGTGGTGGTAGGTGAAGCTGGAAAGGTGAGCAAAAGAAAGGCTATGAAGAGCAGTGGTTCTCAATCCTCTCTGCTCAGTAGACTCACTAGAGGTGCTTTCTAAAAATACAGATGACTGAGTCCCCTCTCTCAGAGAAATCGATTTAATTGTTCTGACGTGGGACTCAGACATAGGTGCTTTGAAACACACCCTGGAGATTCTGATAGATATCCAAGGTTCAGACTTTAAAATACTAAGACTTCCAGAGAGTCTGGAGTAAGGAGAATACATGTGTAAGACTGTGGGTGAACACAAAAAATTAGTAAAATTTAAACAGAGTAAGCTGAAGAACCATTTCAAAAGAACTGCTCTTTCAAGAACATCCTCCACAGAGAAATGCGAGCAATCTTAATTGCCTGACCTCCTGTGAACATGAAAGCATTTCCTGCCAAGAAAACTTAGCCCAAGAGGCACCAACTCATAAAATATCAAGACATTCCAACTTTCAAGCTAGTTAACATGTAATGAATCTGAATATGTGTTAGACATTGTGTGCTTGGCACCTCTGTACAGAATTTCATTTTATCTTCACAGTAATGTCATCTTATCTGTTAAGTGTTTCAGGGAGGAAAATACTCATCTTGGAGAAACTAAATATTTTACATAACACCACACAGCCACTAAGCGGCAGAGATGAAATTTGAACTCCGTTCTCTCTGGTTCCAAATCTGGTTCCAAAAAGTCTATGATTATCACCACTCTCCTGTATGTGAATTCTAGTTTGCTAAGGTTACAAAATGGTCAGTTTTTATTTTTTTAAGTACTGCTCCTCTAGGAAAGTTCTTTTGGGTTATGTTATGAAAGACTTCCAGAAATAGAATGAATCTAACATATTCTGGTAAAAGGACAACTACAGTAGCCATTACCCAGCTAACCGCCCCCCCCACCCCCACCCAAGTAATGCGAGAATATGCACTCTGGCCAAGTGACAAGTTCTGGCCAATGAATGGAAATGATGTCTATCACATCTAAGCTAGAACATATAATTGCTCACTCTTCCACACCTACTGGTAACCCTTCAAATAATGGTTGTTCCATCAACCAGGTCACAGAAGACCCATGATAGGCAAGTAGCAAGAGCAAAAAGTAAGCAAACCTTTGTTGTTCTATACACCACAGAGATCTGGGTGATTATTTGATATACAGCATAGCATAGTTTCTCCTGGTACAAACTGGATCCTCTCTGACTTTTATCAGGGAGGATAAATTACTGGTTTTACTAGGGAGGACAATTCACTAGTTCTATTTATGTAAGATACAAGCCTACAAAGAGCATGTGTAAGTGTATATATGTATGTGTATATGTGTGTGTGTATATGTTGCTAATAAGTATATTCAAAATTAAAAACTCCATGTCCATTAATGGAAAACATTCCTCTAAATATTTTTTCAGTACGATCAGTTATTCAACCTGACAAGGCAGTTGATAAACGGAAGACCAAATAACAGACACATTCAGATCACAAACACTTCCTTGGAAGGAAAATGTGTGTGTGAGCAAGAAAGGGCAAAAAGAAGGTCTCCTGAGAGGGGGCGGAGCAAGATGGCGGAGGAGTAGGAGACCTGGATTTCGTCTCCTCTCAGGAATTCAGCTGGATAGGGATCAAACCATTCTGAACACCTACAAACTCAACAGGAGATCGAAGAAAAGAAGAGCAACAACTCACTCATCAGAAAAGCAACCACTTTCTGGAAGGTAGGACGTGCGGAAAAGTGAATCCGAGGCAATATTCGGGAGGATAGACGGCGGGGGAGGGGCCTCCGTCCGCCGCTTCTGGCAAGTGATAGAGCCGCGGAGCACAGAATCGGAACTTTTAAAAGTCTGCTCCGCTAAGCGGGGGGTGGACCCTCCGAGACAGTGTGGTCTTAGGACCCTCGGGGTCACAGAAAGACCAGGGGTGCCTGAGTGCGGCAGAGCTCCCAGGTATCGGATCGGGGAAGCCGGCTGCAGAGGCAGAGCCCAGGCGCGGGCTCTCAGCTCGGGGTTGCCATAAA
>NW_027679082.1:0-378 GCF_054177405.1 Leptonychotes weddellii
ACTTGAGAAACAAACTGGGAGTTCGGGGGCGGGGGTTGTGTTAGCCTGGTGATGGGTATTGAGGAGGGCACATACTAAATGGAGCACTGGGTGTTATACGCAAACAATGAATCATGGAACACTACAACAAAAACCAGTGATGTACCAAACCACCAACAGACAAATGAAAATGTGCTCAACATTGCTCGGCATCAGGGAACTCCAAATCAAAACCTCAATGAGATATCACCTCACACCAGTCAGAATGGCTAAAATTAACAAGTCAAGAAACGACAGATGTTGGTGGGGATGTGGAGAAAGGGGAACCCTCCTACACTGTTGGTGGGAATGCAAGCTGGTGCAGCCACTCTGGAAAACAGTATGGAGGTTCCTCAAAAA
>NW_027679083.1:0-378 GCF_054177405.1 Leptonychotes weddellii
AAATTCCTTTGTACTTCTAGCTTTCTTCCCTTTTCTTTCGGGCAGTTGGAGATAGCCATCAGAGCCCAGAGTTCAGTTCTCATGGCTTCTTTGCTTACCCATTGTATGACTTTAGGCAACTTTCAATTTACTGAAACTCTGAGCTGTAGTTTTTCCATCCGTAAAGTGGGGAAAATAGCAAGTGCCTCAGGGGTTATTGTGAGAATCAAGGACACGGATGCGTGTGAGGCCTCGGGCAAAGCACCTGCCTCACTATGTGGGTCATATGTTGGTTCTCTTACAAACTCTTATTTACCCCTTTTTTGGTGACATAGTCCCCAGGCAGAATGAATTGCTTAGTCCTCTGTGCTCCAGTGGCTTTTTCTTCTTTTTCCTAGA
>NW_027679084.1:0-378 GCF_054177405.1 Leptonychotes weddellii
CTCATGGTTCGTCTCCCCCTCTGATTTCCCCCCTTCATTCTTCCCCTCCTGCTATCTTCTTCTTCTTCTTTTTTTTTTAACATATAATGTATTATTTGTTTCAGGGGTACAGGTCTGTGATTCAACAGTCTTGCACAATTCACAGCGCTTACCATAGCACATACCCTCCCCGATGTCCATCACCCAGCCACCCCATCCCTCCCATCCCCCACCGCTCCAGCAACCCTCAGTTTGTTTCCTGAGATTAAAAATTCCTCATATCAGTGAGGTCACATGATACATGTTTTTCAGCAGAGTTTTTTTTAGAAAGAAGGTCACTTGTGGAGCTTGGTGAGAGGTGCTGTGGCCATGAATCCCTTGGTTTCCAGGGATAAATTA
>NW_027679085.1:0-378 GCF_054177405.1 Leptonychotes weddellii
GGGTGGCTCAGTTGGTTAAGCGACTGCCTTCGGCTCAGGTCATGATCCTGGAGTCCCGGGATCGAGTCCCGCATCGGGCTCCCTGCTCGGCGGGGAGTCTGCTTCTCCCTCTGACCCTCCTCCCTCTCATGCTCTCTGTCTCTCATTCTCTCTCTCTCAAATAAATAAATAAAATCTTTAAAAAAAAAAAAAAAAGAATAGCTCTCCTGTCGGTGCAGGTATTTTAAGGGATTGTTTCACTCTTTCAATCCAGACACAATCCAGTGACCGTGGGAATTTAAGATATATTATCCCACAGCAGCACTGAAATACGTACTTGTCACTATCAAAATGTTATATAGGGCGTGGCCACTTTCGCAAATTGTGTGTCGGCACCTA
>NW_027679086.1:0-378 GCF_054177405.1 Leptonychotes weddellii
CCTGAGATGTAAGAAGATCTGGATCTCTACAAAGAGAAATCCCAGGCAGTTGGTTTTGAGGTACGAAGCGGAGAGCTGTGATCCTGCGGGCAGATATCAGAGGATAAACGGCGGCGGGAAGGTGCCTGGCTGTGGGGATCCTACACCGCCGGTGAGTGACAGCCTCACGCGCTGCGGATGGGGCACAGACTTGCAGACCAGTAGCGGAGGGGAAAGGACTTTAGGGCAGCCACCGGGGTGGAAAACCAGACCGGTGGGGTCGCGCGCACACGAACTGCGGCCTCCGAGACGGAAACCCGGTGTGCTGGGGTCCTGCCGGTGAACTGCAACCCCCGGGGTGGAAACCCTGAGTGGCGGAGTTGCACGCGCGAACTCGGA
>NW_027679087.1:0-378 GCF_054177405.1 Leptonychotes weddellii
AGATCTGGTGTGGTAGTGATGATGGTGGGTGTGCTTCACTTGTTAGTCAGCAGATATCTGCGGGCCTCCTGTGTGCGGGGCACCCTGTAGGCACCGGGATGCAGTGCTGTTGAGACTGACGAGGCCCCTGCTGTATGGAGACCAGGAATGATGGGAGACGCTCAACAAACACATCAGCCTGGTCATTCATGGGTGCTAAGTGCTGCAGGAGATCCATGAATGCACCAAGCAGGGTCAGAGGGCTGCATTCAGGGTAGCAACACTAGGCCAGTGTTCCATGACAGCTGTTAGCTGAGCTGAGTAGGGGCGCCCCTTTGGACAGAGGGATTTCCAGTTTGCTGCAATCCCCACCCCTCCCTATCGGTCCCCAGCAACGGA
>NW_027679088.1:0-378 GCF_054177405.1 Leptonychotes weddellii
AACTCTGCACTCCAAATCTGACAACACTTTGGGGTTCTCCTGTAGGATTTTCCATGCATATATATCCATATTTGTGGTGATGGAAACCAGATCAAATTATCCTTGGTATAGGCTGCATTTTTCCATTTACAATAAAGCATGAGGAGTTTTTCTGCCTCAGTAAACAGAGGTCTCAATCATGAGTTTTAATGGCTGTATGATATTCCACTGGATGGATGGACCATAATTGATTTATTCTGTTCACTTGTCAGGCTCTGAGGTCGTTGTTTTTAACACTCTACCTCAAAAACTGCTCACAGCACCTCTGCAAAGTGGGCTTTATCAGGGCCTCCACTTGTGGCTGTGCAGAATATGCACTGCACTCCTGCAGAGGGCACT
>NW_027679089.1:0-378 GCF_054177405.1 Leptonychotes weddellii
CTGCTCTCAGGCTCTTTGCCGAGACAACACCAAGCAACCATCCCTCTGAGATAGCGGGTAGATTTGCACAACCATCTTTATGATTAAAACAAAAACGTGTGTGTCGTGTCTTAGGGTTCTTTGAAATGAAATGTGAACTTTTACGGGGGTTCAGGACACCCCTCCTGTGCACCTGGGAGGGGCTCCAGGAGGCTCCAGGTTCCAGATATGGGCAGCGGCTGGACAGAAGGCGGTTTCTGCCCAGCAGACCATTGCTGGGCCCTTTACCAGAGGCTTAGAGCCCTCGTCAGCATTTCTGGGGACAAACATAGGGAAGATGGAGACTTTGATTTCCAGTGTCGGTTTACAGTAAAAAGAGATTGGTTATGAAGCTCCCAC
>NW_027679090.1:0-378 GCF_054177405.1 Leptonychotes weddellii
AGATTTTTCTTCATCTCCTCGATGGTTTTTGTCAGCAATAGAGAGGCAGGTTGATTGGATGCAGAATGGTTCTAATTTCAGGAAAATCGATGTTATAGCCATAGTGTTCAGACTGCATTTATTCAAATATTGCATGCTCAGTCATATAAAATAGGCTCTAGCTTTTGTTATTAGTCAACTTTTTTTTTTTAAAGATTTTATTTATTTATTTGACAGAGAGAGACACAGTGAGAGAGGGAACACAAGCAGGGGGAGTGGGAGAGGGAGAAGCAGGCTCCCCGCAGAGCAGGGAGCCCGATGCGGGACTCGATCCCAGGACCCTGGGATCATGACCTGAGCTGAAGGCAGTCGCTTAACCAACTGAGCCACCCAGGCGCC
>NW_027679091.1:0-378 GCF_054177405.1 Leptonychotes weddellii
ACTTTCCAGCTTGAGTGGATGGTATAGTCAGTAGGTCTTTAGGAATGTAGCATATAGGGACATGACAAAATGTCTTATTGATAGATTCTTTTCAGGTAGTTTCAAGTTCTTTAGAAAAATCCTTACAAAGAATTAATATGTATGGTAATTATCTACCTTGGCATTTATTATGACTGGAACCAAGTAATTTAAATAGTCAGTAAAGGACTCAGTTAAAAGTCTGTCATCTAAAAGAGGAACACCATACATTACATCATTAGTTTTTGATGTAGTGTTCCATGATTCATTGTTTGCATATAACACCCAGTGCTCCATTCAGTACATGCCCTGTACCTCTGAAACAAATAACACATTATCTGTTAAAAAAAAAAAAAAAAA
>NW_027679092.1:0-7558 GCF_054177405.1 Leptonychotes weddellii
CGGGGGGAGGTCAGGAAAGAAACACCCCCGTCCCCATTAACCTGGCCCAAGACTCAAGGCCCTGACCACCACCACCACCACCCAGCCCCCCGCGAGCTGGTGGAACAGCAGGGAGGATAACTTCGCACTTCCGTTAACCGGGTAACCTTGGACTCCTCTGCTCTGCAGTGCCCTGTGCGGATAGCAAGGGCAGGCCACTCCTTCTGGCATCCCCAGGAGGTGGCGATTCATTAACCCAAACCCAGGGTGGACAAAGGCTGCTGGCCGGCCAGGAGAGAAAGCCCCAGGACCCCACCAGGCCCTGCAAGGGGATGGCCTGGGGCCTCCAGGTGCTTGCCTGAGTTCCCACGCAGTGCTTTCTGGACCTCTCCAGTGTCTACCCCCCTGGGGCTTCGACCGAGCTCCTCAGTTAACCCACTTTCAGAAGCCACCCCACATCCTCCCCCGGTCTGCCCTCCCAGGCCTGTGGGCTCACTGCCTGGGGCAAACTCCTAAAAGCAGCCAGAGCTGGGGCCAACCAGAAATGTGTTCTTGCGTGCCCTTTCTTTCCTTCTGGATGCTTAACTAAATCCCCTCAGAAAATCCAATAGGGTCACCCAGAACCGGATGTCCCAAGTGGGGCCAGGTGGGTTGTTGATCTTTGGCTGGTTTGCCCCAGTAGAGCTAATCTGGTTGTGAAATAAATCCCTGAAGCAACTAGTGAATAGCTTCTGCCCCAGTCTGCCGGCCCCCTCCCCTGGGACCCCCGGGGCCTCCCCACCGGTGAAGGGGTAGAGGAACCGAGGAATGAGGCTGGAGAACAGGCTCCCCACCCAGCACAGCGCCCCCTGGTGGTGCTGACCACCGCCCCCCAGCCTTGCTTGGGTGGGGGCGGGGCTTGGGGGTGGTTTCCATCAGCTTCACCCACCCCATCTCCTTCTCCAGGGCCAAAGCTAATGAATGAAGCAGTCTGACACAAAAGGCTTTCCCCAACCTAATAAATGAAAATGAAAGTGTATAATATGGTTCCATGCAGGGTAGAAAAACAACAATATTTTTTAAAAGTCCCACAGAACCCCCAAAATACCCATTTGTATTTGAAGGTAAATGCACAGGAAAAGGTCTTCAAAGAATTCATGCCAGTTAGCTTGGTATTAACTTCGAGAATGAGGAAGGATGTTGTCTCTAGAGTGTGTAGGTAGGGCGCTCTCAGCTTTCTACCCTATATGCTTTGTGTTACGGGTGAATTGTGTCCCTAAAAATTCCCATGTTGAAGTCCTAACCCCACGTACCTCAGAATGCCACCTTCTTTGGAAATAGGATCGTGGCAGATGGAATTAGGTACAATGAGGTCACACCAGAGTCAGGTGGGCCCCTAATCCAAAATGACTGGTGTCCTTATATAAAGGGGAAACATGCACACAAGGAGAACATCATGTGAACACAAAAGCAGAGAGATGGGTGATGCATCTGCAAGCCAAGGAATGCCAAATATTGCCAGCAGACCACCAGAAGCCAGGGGAGAGGCATGGGACAGAGTCTCCCTCATGGCCCTCAGAAGGAATCGATACCACAGACGCCTCAATCTGGCCCCCAGAACTGTCAGACTATAAATTTCTGTTGCCTGAACCTCTCTGCGATAGTTTGTTCCAGCAGCCGCAATACACCAACACACTTTGTAGAGTCCAATATTGCACAGTGAAAAAGAGATCCCTCCCAACAGAGATCGGAATGCATAATGAATATCGCTTATGAAATTAAAATTCAGGGGCGCCTGGGTGGCTCAGTCCGTTGAGCACCTGACTCTTGGTTTCGGCTCAGATCATGATCTTATGGGTCATGAGAATGAGCCCCAAGTCGGGCTCCACACTCAGCGGGTAGTCCGCTTGAAGATTCTCTCCCTATGCCCCTTCCCCCACTTGCGGGTATAGGCGTCGGCGAGCGCGCACTCTCTCTCTCTCTCTCAAATAAATAAATAAATCTTTAAAAAAAAAGAAAGGGCGCCTGGGTGGCTCAGTTGGGTAAGCGACTGCCTTCGGCTCAGGTCATGGTCCTGGAGTACCGGGATCGAGTCCCGCATCGGGCTCCCTGCTCAGCGGGGAGTCTGCTTCTCCCTCTGACCCTCCCCCCTCTCATGTACTCGCTCTCTCTCATTCTCTCTCTCTCAAATAAATAAATAAAATCTTTAAAAAAAAAAATAAATAAATAAAAATTAAAAAAAAAGAAAAAGAGGTCATTTGTCTTCCATAATCCCAAACCTTAAAAAAAATTAAGGCACCATGCCGTATGTCTACGCATGGGTCTTGGCATGTAATGCAACAGCCACTTGTTACTGCCCCTTTTATGGATGAAGGTGACTTGCCCCTGCTCACGCAGCATGGGTGACAGTGCAGAGTGGGAGCTCAAGCTGCCGGGCCGCAAACCCAGGGCGCTGTGCTCTTCTCAGTTGCTGTACCCACTCCCGGAGTTCTGGCCTCTGTCCCATCCCACATTCGTCAGCTCTGGTGGGCACAGGGGCCCCTGGCACGTGGTGGGAAGACCCCTGGCCTTGGAGTCCAACAGTCCGAGATTCAGTCCTAGCTCTGCCATTTATACCCAAGTGACCTTGGGGGGAAGCACCGTCCACTGGCTAAACCTCAGTTTCCTCTTCTAGGAGATCATGAAAAGCCCTTTACGAACTATAAAGAGCTGTGCACCAGGGAGTTGTAATGTCTCTGGTACCTGATTCTGATGTCACATTTTGCCTAAAACAGGGCCAGCTTTTCCTGGCTGTCCCTGCAAGTCCCTATTGATGACACCATCTCCCACCATGAAAGTTGTATCACCCTGTCCAGGCCGTGAGCACATTTTTTTCCTCTCTCACATCTGCTGAGTCCTGCCTACTTCCCAAGTCTTGCAGGAGGCAGAAGAATGGCCCCCCAAAGTTGTCCACTTCCTCATTCCTGGAACCTGTGGATATGCAACCTTACATGGCAAAGGGGACTTGGTAGATGTGATTAAGTTAAATATTGTAAGATAGGGGGGGCCTCCTGGATCACCACATCAGGAGGGCAGAAGGGTCGGAACCAGAGGAGGAGGCGTGAGGACAGAAGCAGGTCAGAGTGAGATTTGAAGATGCTGCTTCGAGCCTGGAGAACGGACGAGGGGCCACCAGCCAAGGCAGGCAGGTAAGCAAGGAGACAGATCCTCCCCTAGAGCCTCCAGAACAAAGGCAACCCTGCTGCCACCTTGGTTTTAGAACTTCTGACCTCCAGAACTGTTAGATAATTGTTAGATAATAAGCCACCCAGTCTGCAGTAATTGGGGCGGCCGCCACAGGAAGCTGACGCTCCCCTCCTTGGCGTTTGCAGGCATATTTCTTTTAACCCTTGTCACCCCCTTCTAAAGTGGGTGCAATTAGCATCTCCATTCCACAGCCAAGAGAACTGATGCTCAGAGAGGCTGAGTAACTTGCCCAAGGTCACACAGCAGGTAAAAGAAGCTGGGATTTGAACGCCTGCACCCCATGCATGGCTGTGTCTCAGACATCTCCCCTCTTAGTAGCTCCCTCCACCACGGGGCAGACCCTCCCAACCCGTGGGTTGGTTCTGTCCCTTGAAACCAGACCCTTGGATTTCTTGGGTTCCTGGCTCACTGGTGCTCTGATGTCCTACCGTGCTTCTGCGGTGCCATTCGAGGGGAGGGGGGAGTCCCCACCGTGGCACCCTCCCCCCCCAGGCAGATTCTCGACAGAACTCCACAGGGGATGGATCCCTGCTCAGGGCCTAAATAGAGGCCATATGCAGAGGGACTGGCATGCCTGAGTTGTCACATCACAGTCCCTGCCACTGCCCGGCCACTCTCAAAGGCCTGACAGAGAGGCACCCCCCTCCTCCCACCCTGTCTCTCTGTTTGTGGGGTGTGGGGGAGGGGCTGTCAAATCAGCCTTCTCCCCAGCCCCCTCCCCCACCCAGTGGGACCCCTCTGCTAGGGAGCGTTGGCAAATCCCTCCTTCCTTCCCTCAGTCCCCCCCCACCCCCTGGCCCTCTTAGGGAGGCCACAGCCCAGCCAGGCTGCCTCTTGCCCCTGACCTGAGCCCTCCATCCCTCTGAGCCCTGTCGTCCCTAAGCCAAGGCCCAGCTCCACTGCAAACCCCACCTCATGGCCTAAAATAACTCCTCTCTGCCCTGCCCTCTCCCTCCCAGGCTCCTGCTGGTGTTAATATTCTCCCAGCCAGGCGACAGGCAGACCAGGCCAGTAATTAGGTTAACTCCCCTCCTGCCAGGGAGATCGGCTGGTTGGGTGCCTGGGGTGGGGGTGATTGGAAATGTTCCCTTTGTGGGCTGGGGTGACTGCGTGTGTGTGTGTGTGTGTGTGTGTGCGCGCGCGCGCAATGTGTGTATGGTGTGGTGTACATGTGGGGGGTGTATGTGTATAGTGTGTATTAGTGTGGTGTGTGTGGTGTGTGTATATGGTGTGCATACGTGTATGGTATGTGTGTGTGTGTGGTGTGCATGTGTGTGCAATGTGTGTGTGGTGTGGTGTGCATGTGCATGAGTGTGGTGTGTGTGTGTGTGTGTGTGGTGTGTGTGTGTGTTGGGGAGCCAACACTGGAAGCTTTGAAAGCAAATGCCAGGTGTACCTGTGCTGGGCTGGGCTCAGGGGAAAGACCGGGCTCAGCAAAGAGGGGGTGCGGTGAGACCCTTGAGCCCCCACTGCTGCCCATTTGGAGCAAACCAGCAAGTGCCTGTGTGCCTCCCAGAGCGTCCTGTGCTATCAGAACTTTCCACATCTGCCTGTGCAGAGGCGTCTGTGACAAAGGGGGAAGCACAGAGGGTCTGCCCAGCCGCCCCCTTCCCCATGCGAGCCCAGAGCAACCTCGGCCAGCTTCTGGGAGGGCTACTCTGTATTGCACACCTACTAGGCGTGGGGATGGTGTGAGGACAATTAGCAAACTGAAGCTCAAATCAAGTGACCTTGCCAGTGGTGATTGCTGGCTGGGACCTGAGACCCCGGCTCAGGGGGCTTTCTACAGGGAGAAGCGGGGTCCTCAGCCTGGCTGCCGGAGGGGAGGGACCGCCGCCGCAGCGGTGGGAGAGGCCGCAGGACGGGGCGCACCGACCACACGCTGGTGCTGGGCACCAGGCCAGGCCTCTCCACGGGGCCCTGCCGTGGCTTAGCCACATGGACTGTGACGTGTGTCTCAATGTTGGAAACCAGCACGCCAAGCCTGCCACATCCTGGGCAGCATTGCTCACCCAAGGCTGAGCTCAAACACGAGCTGATCTCGAGGAAGCCCTCAATAGCAAGCAGCACAGAAGGCACTCGGAGGAGCGAGAATGTGGAGACGGAACTTCGAATTGCTCAAGTTTCACGGGCAACGTGCTCCATTATAAATTTGACTCTATACTCCCCAGTGCCACAGAACCTTCCAGAAGGGAGAGTCCAGCAGGGCTGGAGTAGTCCGGAAGGACAGCCTGGAAGATGAGGCTGCTGAGAGCCAACAGGAGGTCCCCTCACTCCAGACCCCAGACCTCTTCCCCAACCCCAGCACCACCCCTACACCCAGGCTGTGGAACCTTGAGCAAATTACTTAACCTCTCTGGGCCTCAGCTTCCTCACTAGGAAGATGGAGCTGATAATGCCCACTGCCAGCCTCGCTGAGAGGACTAAGTAACAAAGTCCACAACATACCGTAGGCATTCACTCAATAAATGGTGACTGTCTTTGTCATTTTCCTCACTTGGAGGTCAGGACCCTCTTGGGGCTCACAGGGAGGCTCCTGGTCTGAGAATGGGGGCTGCTGGAAGGAGGGCTTTGGGCGGGTCCAGCGGGAGCCAGAGATAAAGAACTGGGGGTCCACAGGGCAACCACCGGCCGAGCAGATATGCAGGGCCTACCGCCCCGACCCCGCTTTGTCTGAGCTGGCCTCTGGCTCGAGGCAAATTCAGCCTGCCAGGGTCCCTGCAGAAGTAATTAAAGCAGGGCCGGCGGGGGGGGGGGGGGGGGGGGGGAAGGAGGTCCTGCTGCCGTCAGTTTATCAGGAGACTTTTGGGTAGTGTGCAATTAAATGCATCATATTTCTACCAATCGCCGTGTGTGCACGCATACACGCAGAGTCCTTTCCCAGGTAGCCGGTTCGCTCCCTGTCTCACCCTGACAGCCCGTCCCCAGCCATTGGCGCCTCCCCAGAACGGGACACCCCAGTGGGCATGCTGAGGTCGGTCCAACCTGGGGACCCTGGAGCTCCCTGGGCGGGGTGGGGGGGCGGCTCCCACCTGGCTCCGCCTCGCAGCCCCGCCCCCAGCTTGTTCTGGCTGCTGCCTAACCTGCTGGGGCGGGGCCTGGGGCTCTGGCAGATCCCAACAAGGACACCTTTCATGTGATGGAGGACAGTCAGGAAAGACCCTCATAGGAGCAATGGAGCCTGGGTTAAGACCTATGGAAGGACCCTCGGTCGATCCACTCCTGCCTCTGGGTGCCTGGGGTCCAGGTCACTGTGGGTGTGCTCTTCCCAAGGCAGGCCATCTCCAGCCACCTCTGTCCCAGGGTCGGATGTGTTGGTGCATGCACACACATGTGCCAGGCCCGCGCTGATGCCAGAGTGTGTGTGTGCTGTGGTGTGTATCCGAGTTTTAGAGGTGTAGATGAGGTGTAGGTATTTCACGAGTGTGGTGTGTTGGATAAGTGGATATGGCGGGGGGGGGGGGGGGACGGCTTGTATGAGGCATGTACGTGACCTGAGTATGAACATGTGGGTAGGGTGTGTGCATGAGGCACGGGTATGGGGCGTGTGTATAAGGTACGAAGGAGTGTGGGGGCACGCACGTGGCACGTGTATGGGACAGTGCCTGTGGCATGTACATGAGGTACACTCGAGTTGTGTGTGAGTCTGGTGTGTGTGCTGTGTAGACGTGTGCGACTGGAATCTATTCTGCTGGCAGATGGACGCTGGAAATGAAACTGGGTCACATCCTCCAAGACAACCTCAGCTGCCATCTCGGCAGCCACCCTCCCCCTTCCCTCCCCCCGACCCCGACCCCGACCCTGACCCCGACCCCCACCACACGTGCCCTGTCCAGTTGGAACACATGGACCCGAGAGTGGTGTTCTAGGCCTCCAAGGAGCACTCACTGTACACTCCCCAGGGGCAAGGGTCCCCAGGCCATGGCACCTGCCCAGGGGGACGGCCTGGATGCTTCCTGGACCTGTGTGGGATGGAGGGACGATGGGTGGTGTGTGATGGCCTTTGCATGTAGATAGACCATGTGACTAATTCTCACCAATGGAATGTGGGCAGAAGTGACATTTTCCTATCAAAGGAGCCTAAGAAGCAGGTGTGTCCTCTCTCCCCTGCCTTCCCCTACCTGCTGGCTGGATGCACAAGGCCCTGGAGAGCGGGGGAGGGAGCCACAAGATGGAAGGAGTCTGGGTCCCCGTGTCATCGTGTGGAGGAGAGCTTGCCTGCCTACCAGGAACATCAGCATAGGACCGTTAGAGATTGAGAAATGCTAAGTAGTGATAAGCTGCTGACCCGTTAGACTTCTCTGTCAAGCAGCTAGCATTGCCCTAACTAACACACAGAAGCTAATCGTTCATT
>NW_027679093.1:0-378 GCF_054177405.1 Leptonychotes weddellii
AAAATCTTAAAAAAAAAAAAAAGAGCTATAAAGATATTTACCAAACTAGCAATAAATGTGGCTACCCTGGAGATGGGGCATGGGTTTGAAGAGGGGGTGGTGAAGAGAAACTTAAATGTATATTCCTTATATTTCTGTATCATTTGAAGCTTTGACAACTATAATATATTCCATATTGCATAAATGACATGATTTTTTTAAAGATTTTATTTAGTTATTTGAGAGAGAGAATGAGAGAGAGAGCACGAGATGGGGGAGGGTCAGAGGGAGAAGCAGACTCCCTGCTGAGCAGGGAGCCCAATGCGGGTCTCAATCCTGGGACTCCAGGATCATGACCTGAGCCGAAGGCAGTCGCTTAACCAACTGAGCCACCCAGGC
>NW_027679094.1:0-378 GCF_054177405.1 Leptonychotes weddellii
ATCTAATTTAGAATTTTACCAATTTAACTTCAATACTATACAAAAACTATGCTCCTGTACACTCCTGTCCTCATCTTTCTGTTATTGATGTCCGAGATTGCATCTGTATACATTATGCACCCAATAACATCAGTTAATAATTTTATGCAATTGTCTCTTAAATCATATTCAAAATGAAAAGTGGGGTTACAAGACAAAATTGCAATAATACTAGCTTTTAAAATTTCCCATGTATTTACCTTTACCATAGATCTTTATTTCTTCATATGGATTCAAGTTACTGTCTACTTTCCTTTCATTTCAACCTGAAGAAGTCCCTTTAGCATTTTTTGCAAGGTATTGTGGCGGTAATGAACTCCTTCAGACTTTGTTTACCTA
>NW_027679095.1:0-378 GCF_054177405.1 Leptonychotes weddellii
GAGACAGCATGACAGAAAGTGGGGAGGGAGGGGCAGAGGGAGAAGCAGGCTCCCTGTTCAGCGGGGAGCCTGACGCAGGACTCGATCCCAGGACCCCAGGATCATGACCTGAGCCAAAGGCAGATGCTTAACTGACTGAGCCACCCAGCACCTCTAAAGTCAATATACTTTTTCATTCATTCATTCACTCATGCATTCATTCATCCGGAAGTGTGTAGCATGTTTCAGGCACTGGGGAAACACACAGCCGGGTCTCTTTCTGGGAGGATGGAGAACATGTACGTGTGCGCATCCCGTGCGTGGGACTCTTCTGCGGACGCCCACATGAGGATGACCAAGCCCTGTCCTCATATCCTACCCAGAGCCCTGGACCGTCTA
>NW_027679096.1:0-378 GCF_054177405.1 Leptonychotes weddellii
GTATGTGCCAGGAAGTGCTTGTATTTTGAACATTTATACCATGATATTTCCTGTTCTTCATCTGCTGCTTTCTCTGTTCCCTCCTTCATCCTTCCCTTGTCCAGAGGTAAAGGAAATGGTTTTGTTCATGATGCTAAAGCCTGCATTTCCCCTGGTTGATTCCATGCTTGCTGAAGAATTGGACAGGTGTTGTTGTTGCTTTTTTTTTTTTTCCCTCTAGAATACACAATTTGTGATTTTTTTTAGAAAATTGATGAATCTAATGCAAGTTTAATATATATGGACCAAATATATTTGTGGTCTTCAGTTTTATTTCATTGGTTAACAGTTCTTTAGTGATTTGTTAAAACATCCAGTTCATTTAAATAAGACAGTGAA
>NW_027679097.1:0-378 GCF_054177405.1 Leptonychotes weddellii
ACCTGTCGGCCATTTAATTGTAGGTCTTCTTTGGAGAAATGTCTTTTCAAGTCCTTTGCCCATTGCTTAAATTGAGTTATTTGGGCTTTTTTGCTGGTGGGCTGCATGTTAATCTTGAAAATTAGCATTGGATATGTCGTTTGCAAATATTTTCTCCCTTTCTGCAGGTTGTTTTTTCATTTTTGTCAATTACTTCCCGTGCTGTGCAGAAACGTTTTAGTTTGGTGTAGTCCTACTTACTTATTTTTGCTTCTGCTGCCTGTACTTTTGCGGTCGGTGAGTTTGTGGTAATCTGTTAGAGCGCGATCAGAAGCTACTAAAAGAAGCATAACTTTCAAACATGTTATTTAATCCTAGCTACCAAGTGAATTATTAGTA
>NW_027679098.1:0-378 GCF_054177405.1 Leptonychotes weddellii
AAGAGTATAAAATTGTAAATATCATAAAACAAAAAGTCTTTTTATCATGCATAGACAAAAAAGAGTAGTAAAAGGAAAAATACCAAAATAATTATGTGAGATCACTTTTAATATCTAATTATTTAATATTCTTTATATTCCTACTTTTTTAATGAGAAAGTATAGCTTTAAGTTTTCAAGCATATAAAAACTATCACATCACATATGGAATTAAGATTTGTCATTTAATTCAGGTCTCTCTATTTTTAAGGAATAAAATATAAATATAGCTAAAATCTAATCCCTCCTTCATCCTCCCCCCTTTTTTAGAGGTAACCACCATTCTGTAATTAATATTATTTATATGCATGCTGTAGAACTTTTGTTACTTATATATGT
>NW_027679099.1:0-378 GCF_054177405.1 Leptonychotes weddellii
ATTTCACTGCTTCTTTCAATGTTGATAACTTATTCAGCAGTTGTAAACTATTATGTGAATTAAAGAAAACCTGTCCCTGGCCAGATTCAGCCCACGGGGCAGGAGTTTAGCAACCTCTGATCTGGAAGAGTGTCGTACGTAGAGCAAAGTTCGATTTAATGCCTTAAAGCTTCATGTGTGGTGTCTCCCCTCCTGCTTCCTGACAGCACAGGCTTCCCATTCTGGATGTTCTTGCATGGCACGTTGTATCTTTCCTTACTCTTCCTGCCTTATTCTAAACCCCAGTCCCCCAACCTGGAAAACACATTCCCGTGGATATGGAATGATAAAGAGAGATTGATGGGTTGCCCTTCAGAAGCATCCTATTTGCATGTATCA
>NW_027679100.1:0-378 GCF_054177405.1 Leptonychotes weddellii
GGCTCAGTTGGTTAAGCGACTGCCTTCGGCTCAGGTCATGATCCTGGAGTCCCGGGATCGAGTCCCGCATCGGGCTCCCTGCTCGGCAGGGAGTCTGCTTCTCCCTCTGACCCTCCTCCCTCTCATGCTCTCTGTCTCTCATTCTCTCTGTCTCAAATAAATAAATAAAATCTTTAAAAAAAAAAAAAAAAAAAGAAGACTTAATTTGGTTTCTGATTTTTACATTTTGTACTTATTTAATTAACATTTCTAATATCATCCAGATGCTAAGCTCCACATGAATCTGAGATCCTGTGTTCACTTTATTCCTAGCACCAACTTGCTACACTCAGTAGCAATCACTCTCTATAATTTCAAGTCATTTTGGAGGCTGTTAAA
>NW_027679101.1:0-378 GCF_054177405.1 Leptonychotes weddellii
GGGTGGCTCAGTCGTTAAGTGTCTGCCTTCGGCTCAGGTCATGATCCCAGGGTCCTGGGATCGAGTCCCACATCGGGCTCCCTGCTCCGCGGGAAGCCTGCTTCTCCCTCTCCCACTCCCCCTGCTTGTGTTCCTGCTCTCACTATGTCTCTCTCTGTCAAATAAATAAATAAAATCTTAAAAAAAAAAAAAAAAAGAAAGATTCATGGGATTTGTGATTAAATGTCTTCTCAAAATTAAAAAGAGAGTCATGTGCACAAAAATGTGACTTCAGTAAAAATTAGGTCTGACACAAGTCACTTCATATTTAAACATTTCGGTGTTGTGCAAAAAGCTATCCACGGTCACATTCAAGTAAATACCTTAACTCTTATCTTA
>NW_027679102.1:0-378 GCF_054177405.1 Leptonychotes weddellii
CACGGTGGTGGTGTTCACGGGGGGGGTGTTCACGGTGGGGGTGGTCACGGGGGTGGTGGTCACGGGGGTGGTGGTCACGGGGGTGGTGTTCACGGTGGTGGTGTTCACGGGGGTGGTGTTCACGGGGGTGATGGTCACGGGGGTGGTGTTCACGGGGGTGGTGTTCACGGGGGTGGTGGTCACGGGGGTGGTGGTCACGGGGGTGGTGGTCACGGGGGTGGTCATGATAGTGGTGGTCGTCATGATGGTGATTATGGTGGTGGTGGCCTCAGTTGAGTATCAGTGGGGCTTTGTCTTTCCATTCAGTATTTTGAGGTAAACGGTACTTCATTGTGATTAGGAAGTAACACCCAAACACAACACAATCATGGGATTCCC
>NW_027679103.1:0-7557 GCF_054177405.1 Leptonychotes weddellii
TGTGTGGCTCAGTCGTTAAGCGTCTGCCTGCGGCTCAGGTCATGGTCCCAGGGTCCTGGGATCGAGCGCCGCATCGGGCTCCCTGCTCGGCGGGAAGCCTGCTTCTCCCTCTCCCACTCCCCCTGCTTGTGTTCCCTCTCTCGCTGGGTTTCTCTCTATCAAATAAATAAATAAATAAAATCTTAAAAAAAAATTGTGTTGACTGTAAGGGTGAGTGAATGAACACATGAATTAGACGTAAATAGCACTTTGGTACCAATAGATAAAAAATGCTAAGCTAAGGGGCGCCTGGGTGGCTCAGTCGTTAAGCGTCTGCCTTCGGCTCAGGTCATGGTCCCGGGGTCCTGGGATCAAGCCCCATATAGGGCTCCTTGCTCAGCGGGAAGCCTGCTTCTCCCTCTCCCACTCCCCCTGCTTGTGTTCCCTCTCTCACTGTGTCTCTCTCTGTCAAATAAATAAAAATCTTTAAAAAAAAAAATGCTAAGCTAAAATCACATCACAACTTTGAGCAGTATGATAAGGACACTCTAAAAGACATTATGAAAGTGGGGGGAGCCTGGGTGGCCCAGGCAGTTAAGCGTCACCCTATGGCTGGGGTCATGATCTCAGGTTCCTGGATGGAGCCCCATGTCCAGCTCTCTGCTCAGCTGCGAGTCTGCTTCTCCCTCTCATTTTCTCTGTGCCCCCCCAATAAATAATAAAATCTTAAAAAAAAAAAAAGACAATATGAAGGTACTTAATGGAGTTTTAAAAAATGCTAATTACAGGGCGCCTGGGTGGCTCAGTTGGTTAAGCGACTGCCTTCGGCTCAGGTCATGATCCTGGAGTCCCGGGATCGAGTCTGCTCAGCAGGGGGTCTGCTTCTCCCTCTGCCCTCTTCCTTCTCGTGCTCTCTGTCTCTCATTCTCTCTCTCTCAAATAAATAAATAAAATCTTAAAAAAAAATGCTAATTACAAAAAATGAAAGAATATTCATGGAAGCCTTAAAAATATTCAGTTATATAAATATATTATTAAATTTTTACATATGTGTGATTTGCAGTCTTAATGTTTATTGTGCTTGACTTGCAATAGATTCTATGACTAAAGGCACTGTGCTATGGCCAAAGATGCCAAATGACATTTTTGAGTCTGTGTTAAATATGTGAAGTTTCCACAAATGCCTAGAGGTCTAAAATGTTTCCTAAAGAGGCAGAAGGTCAGTCAATGTGATAAGGGAAAGAGAGACTTCCATTTTCCTTGAGAGCTCACTGAGCAGAAACCAACAGGCACAGAGGCAGCAGTCTCATTAAAATGGCTGGGATGCATTCACTTTGCCATTTGAAGGAATTCAGCAGTACAGAGGAGAGCTACAGAAGCAAAAATGCTTAAGTGCACACAAGAAAGTCTCATTTGCTTTGGGAATGGTTTGCTTTTCTTGTTTGGAAAGGAAGAAGTCTCTAGGATGTCCACCTTCCACAACAAAGCAGAGCTTGATAAATTCCCATCATCTGGGAAGTAGAGCCTCCTTTTGCTGATGTGGCTGTCTGCAGATCTCCCAGGTGTAAAAAGAGGTGAAAAAAGGTCATCAGATATATAGGTAGATCGGCTGTGATCTCAAGAGGCTTGAAGTACTGGGGGAATGCAAAACCGTTTAGGGATAAAGCTGGCCTTTGTGTCTCTAATTTCAATGATTAAAAAAAAAATTTTTTTTTAAATCCATCTATTAAGTGTGAATAAATCCCTGAATTCTGCTGTGCCCGGTCCTCGCAGCTCCAAATGCCTGAAATAGGAACAGTGGTGGTGTGAATTAGTTGGCCTAAGCTCTTGGGCTGCTTCCAACTTCGCTATTGCTCATGCCCCACAGGTCAAGGAAAGAAGTGATGTAATGCACTTAGCTGGGCCACTTTAATTACAATGCAATGGAGAGGGGGAGGGGTTATAGGCGGTGACAAGTTTCGCGCATGACTTGCCCTAGGGATGCAGGAAACAAAAACATGGACAACCATTGGCTGCGTCCACTTCCGACCGGGTATCTAGCTGCTAGTCTGGAACCTTGAAACACTTATTTCCTGGGAAGGGGGGTGGCGCTAGCCTACAGAGCGTCAACCATAAACACACAGCGCGCGCACACACACACACACACACACACACACACACACACCCACACCCACACCCACGGAGCCTGGCAGCGTCCTCTCTGCTGAAATGGGCGTGGGGCCGAGTGCTTGGCCCACGGTCCCCAGAAGGTTGCTCCAAAGCCGGCCGCAGCAGCTGGGCTCGGCGCTGGGAGCCCGCGGAGGACCCGCGTGCGCGGAAACTGGTGTCACCCGGGCCCGCTCCCAGTGAGCCGCGCTCGCGTCATTCATTCGCAGCGTCCGGAGCGCCCTTCCAGCGGCGAGCTGGGCTTCGCTGCGTGTGCCAGTGGCCCCGACGGGGAGTGTTACCGCGCGGTGACCTCGAGGGCGCGGAGCGGCTAGAGACGGAGGCGGCCCGGAGCTCGGCTCGGTGCTGCGGGAGCAGCCGCGCCCCAGCCCAGCTCGGCCCTCGCCGCGGGGCCGTGTGCGCTCCTGTCGCCCGCAGCCCTGCTCGCCGCGGCCCCGGATCGCGGGACTGAACGCCACCACTTCCTCCTCCGCCCGCTCCCCTTCCTCCTCCTCCTCCTCCCGCTCCTCGCTCCGCCGTGGGCCGGAGCCGGGCTGCGGGCCGGCGGGCCTGGGCTCGCGGGGGGCGGCGCCGCCGCCGCGGGGAGGATGCTGCTCGCCGTGCCCGCGTCCTCGCCGTCCTCCCCGGCCTCCCGCGGGGGCTTTGTTGTGGCCCGGGCGCCGCGGGCGGCCGGCTGGTGAAGTGGCTCTCCGCCGCCGCACCTAGCGGGCGGGAGGGCGCGCGTGTGCCCGGGGGTGCGCGCCTGTGCGCGCCGGTGTGTGCAGGACCCGACCCGCGGCCCCATTGTGTGTCCGCTCGCGGCGCCCGGGAACATGTGGGTGAACCCCGAAGAGGTGCTGCTGGCTAACGCGCTGTGGATCACCGAGAGGGCCAACCCCTACTTCATCCTGCAGCGGAGGAAGGGGCACGCGGGCGATGGAGGCGGCGGCGGCGGATTAGCGGGTAAGGACCGGCGGCCAGTCCGTGCGGGAGGGTCCGGGAGCGCTGCGGCGCCGCCCGCGGCCCTGGGCTCAGGGCACCCGGGACGCCGCCCGGTCCCCCGGGGCTGGGCGGCCGGCCCCACTTGGGTGCGCGGAAGACATCGGGAGTCGTGATTTTTCAGTCTTTGAAATAGATGATTCTTTTCTTACCCTGTCGGGCTAGGGGGCCCTTCGAGTACCGGGCGCCCCCTAAGTGGGTGATGTTGATGAAAATGGAGATTGGGGGGAGCAGCCCTTATGAATTGAATGCGGTACTTCTCCCTAATCCTCCCTTCCCCATTCCTCTTAAAAAATATCGCTTTGTATATGGGCGAGAGAAGTAGAGGACGGTTAATTTTTACTTCATTATGTTGCTGATCATGGCAGGATCAGGTATAAAATGCTCTTTCGTTTCCAGGGAAGCAATCAGTAAGAGGCTGGTGTGGTCATTTCCTATATTAGTTATGACTGAAGAGAATGAAAAAGGATTTTTGTTGTTGTTGTTGCAACCTAATTAGACATAAGAAAGCAAGTTATCTGGTTGTAAAAAGAATTAGCAGTGTAACAGCAATTTAACTATTTTAACTCAATCACTTAGCCGAACCCCCTCACAAGGTATTACTAATAATGTAACTATTAGTAAAACCATGCCCTATCGTTTAAAGATTGTAAAATCAGACCCATATCCCACGCAGTGCCATATTAGAAAGGTCTTTGTTATTAACTAACTAGTTTGCTTGCTGGGAGATTACAAAATAATCTTGAACTCATACCATACTAGAGAAATTGGACCTTCCCCTCTCCATGGTGGTTAGAATGAAGAGAACTGGGATACTTTTTACAGTGAAGAAGTTAGCAGAAGAAATAGGAGAGGTTTAACCAGGAAAGAGACTGCAGAAAAGAGATGAACTTTGACCTCTTTAGAGTCCAAAATATATCACCCTCTGGGAGCTTGCATGCTAGCTAAATTGTTGCTTTCAAAATGCTGTCCTATGAAATAAAAATTTTTGATATGGTGCACATTTAGTTATGATTATAGTTTACAGACTAATTTTCTCAAGATTAAAATTCAAATAAAATAAATAAAATGTATTTTATGGCATATATGGGTTTAAAGGATCTTGGCTAGTATATCATATCGCTTATAGCTAACCTGATTATTCTACACTTTTTCTGCCATAAAAGAGAAGGCAATATGCGGAGTTCCAGACCCTGTTCTGGAAATTCTGATTAGTGGCCTAGAATCAGAATTTTCCAGTTCATTTTGTAGAAGTTGTCTAACTATATACACTAATACGTAGCTTGCATATCTAATACTGGGATCAGCCCAGGTTGTCCTTCTTTAAGCCTAAAACAACAAGGTAAATAGGTAGTTTATTGTATTAACAAAGAACCTTTCCTGCCTGGAGTTAACCATCCAACGCTGTGTAACTACTAAGTAGTATTTCTTTTCTAGAGTCATATGCAATAGGTTATGAAAAATTCAGAGATGCAGAGCCTTGTTTTCCTAGTTAATATTTTTATTATGTTCCTACCGACTCAGAGCTATAACTAACCACAGTCCACCTGGAATCTCATTATTGATAACTTACTTCAGAAAGATAAAATTGTATCTTGAAATTATCACGAGTAAAAATATTCCTGCCAACAAAGGCCTTTTTCAACTAAAAGATGAAAAATGTCTGCTCTGATAGATTGGTGCCACATTAAATATAGCAGGAACATTTTAGAAATCCTTGAACTATGTATAGTATATTTTGATCCTAATGTCAGTTCCTTCATGTGTTCATTAACTTACTGAATCATTTAACAAATATTTGTTGGCAGTGTCTGAAGTGCCAGTGTCATGAAGCTCACACAGCCTTGTGGAGAAGACCAGTGTTGATAAAATAATCATATAAATTAATATAAAATTGCCACTCCATGGGGTCCCAGCAGAAAATAGAACTAAACCTAGTTCAAACGAAGAGAGTTGGTGAAGACAACTTAGAAAGATGGAGGCAGGGTTACCAGAACCAGTGAAAGGCCCAGCGGTGGAGGCTGTTACCACCCTAGGCGACAGGAATGTTTCTGGAAGCCTTGTGAGCTGGAGGCAGGCAGGAGGAGCTTGGGCTTCCAGAGAAGCAGACTCCCCCTAGAAACTCAGAACACAGCAAAAAGGAAGTGGAGAGGACATGCCCGACTTCTCTCCTCCTACCCTGTCAGCTTCTGCCACTGTCTTTCATCTGTGGGACCCAAGAGAAGCCAGCTGGACAGGATGTCCTGGTGATCTAGTCCCTAGGGATCAGCCTCCTAGGGATGGATCTGGGAGGTGGGAGCAAACAGAATGATCAGTCCTAATCAAAAGGAGAGGAGCGTGATGTTGGTTACCCTTTCTTTCATCTCATCATCATCATCATCATCATCATCATCATCATCGTCCATTTAATGAGTGCACTGGTGCAGAGAGGAATTACTAGCTCATAGGTTATGTGAATCATCAGCTTTAGCAGATAATACCAAACTGTTTTCCAGAGTAGTTGTACCAATATACTCCCACCAGCAACGTATGGGAATTTCCCTTGCTCCATACCCTTGCCAACATCATCAGTCTGTAATTTTAACCATTCTGGTGTTTTTATAGTAATACCACATTGTGCTGTTCATTTGCTTTTTCCTGACTAATGAGGTTGAGCACCTTTTTCATGTTAATTGGCCATTTGAAATATTCTGACATTCTTGTTCAAGTCTTTTGCCCACTTTTCAATTGGATCGTTTATCTTTTTCTTTCTTTCTTTTTTTTTTTAAAGATTTTATTTATTTATTTGACAGAGAGAGAGATAGCGAGAGCAGGAACACAAGCAGGGGGAGTGGGAGAGGGAGAAGCAGGCTTCCTGCCGAGCAGGGAGCCCGATGTGGGACTCGATCCCAGGACCCTGGGATCATGACCTGAGCCGAAGGCAGATGCTTAACGACTGAGCCACCCAGGTGCCCCGTTTGTCTTTTTCTTACTGACTATTGGTATTTTTTAAAAATATATTCTGGAGATGAGTTCATAGTTGGTTGTATGTGTGGCAAAATCCTCATTCTGTTGCTTGCCTGCGTGTTTACTCTCTTAAGGAGAGAGTGATTTCTCGTTTAATTTTCATGTCTGAATTCTTTAGAGCTTCCATTTCCTTTACAGTTAGTGTTTTATTGTGTCCTGTTCAATAAGTCTTTTTCTAGATTGAGGTTATAAATCTCTTATCTTCCAGAAACTTTGCAGTTTTAACACCTAAATTTATATTTACAAATCACTGGGAATTAATTTTTGCATATTGTGTGAGATAGGGGTCAAGTTTTATTTTTAAAAAATTTCTGTGGACATCCAGTTGTCCCACCATGATTTATTGGTAAATCTGTTGTCACTGCTCTGTAGGGCTACCTTGGTCATATGTCAAGTGCCCAGATATATGACAGTTGACTTGTTAGGGTACTCTAGCCTATTCCTTTTTTTTTTTAATTAAAATATTTTATTTATTTCACAGAGAAAGACACAGCAAGAGAGGGAACACAAGCAGGGGGAGTGAAGGAGGGAGAAGCAGGCCCCCCGCAGAGCAGGGAGCCCCATGTAGGGCTCAATACCAGGGTCCTGGGACCATGACCGGAGCTGAGGGCAGACGCCCAGCGACTGAGCCACCCAGGCGCCCCTAGCCTATTCCTTTTGTTAATTAGAATATTCTTGCTCCAGTACCACACTGTAGTTTTAAAATAAGAGTTTACATTCATTTGATCAAATATTCTTTTTTTTAAATTTTTTTAAAGATTTTATTTATTTGACAGAGACACAGTGAGAGAGGGAACACAAGCAGGGAGAGTGGGAGAGGGAGAAGCAGGCTTCCCACTGAGCAGGGAGCCTGATGTGGGGCTCAATCCCAGGACCCTGGGATCACGACCTGAGCTGAAGGCAAGCTCTTAACAACTGAGCCACCCAGGCGCCCCTTTGATCAAGTATTCTTATCTTGTTTTTTGTTCTTTACGAATTTCTTAGCTTTGTCTTTTACATTTACACAGCATTTTAGAATCAACTTATTAAAGTTCCACCAAAACAAAGCAAAACAAAGCCACAGCAGCAACAAAGACTTAAACTGTTGGGATTTTGATTGCAATTGCATTGAGTCTATAAATAAATTTGGGCAAAATTGATACCTTTATAGTATCAAGTCTTCTGGTCCATGAACATAGTATGTTCCTCTATTTAGCTCTGTTAAAATTTCTCTCAGTGATGTTTCATAGTTCTCTGTGTAGAGAGTTTACACATTTTTATTAGATTTATTACTAGATATTTCATATTTTTTCACTCTACTAAAATTTCATTTTCTAGGGTGCCTGGGGGGGGGTGTTGCTCAGTCAGTTGAGCGTTGACTCTTGGTTTCACCTCAGGTCATGATCTTAGAGCTATGGGATCCAGCCCCGGTCAGGCTCTGTGCTCAGC
>NW_027679104.1:0-378 GCF_054177405.1 Leptonychotes weddellii
CTCAGATCTGTACCTCTGAGACAAATAATGCAAGATATGTTAAGAAAAAAAAAAAAGAAGAAGAAGGTAGTGGGAGGAGAGGAATGAAGCGGGGGAAACCGGAGGGGTGGACGAACCATGAAAGACGATGGACTCTGAAAAACAAACTGAGGGTTCTAGAGGGGAGGGGGGTGGGAGGATGGGTTGGCCTGGTGGTGGGTATTGAGGAGGGCACGTTCTGCATGGAGCACTGGGTGTTGTGCACGAACAATAAATCATGGAACACTTAAGAAAAAAAAAAAAAAAAAGGGGGCTTTTTCCTCTGGTGGAAACCAGGAATGGCCTCATAGAAAGAAGCCATTTATGCTTCACATCCACTAGGATGGCTAAAACAAAAAA
>NW_027679105.1:0-378 GCF_054177405.1 Leptonychotes weddellii
AGCTCTGCCACATTCAGGCACCCCCGGTCTTTCTGTGACCCCCAGGTTCCTGAGACCACACTGTCTCAGAGGGTTCCACCCCCCGCTTAGCCACCAGAGTGACGTCCCTCGGCGGAGCAGACTTTTAAAAGTTCCGATTTTGTGCTCCGTGGTTCTATCACTTGCCAGAAGCAGCCGACGGAGGCCCCTCCCCCTCCGTCTATCCTCCCGAATATCGCCTCAGATTCACTTCTCCGCACGTCCTACCTTCCAGAAAGTGGTCGCTTTTCTGATGAGAGAGTTGTTGCTCTTCTTTTCTTCGATCTCCTGTTGAGTTTGTAGGTGTTCAGAATGGTTTGATCCCTATCCAGCTGAATTCCTGAGAGGAGACGAAATCCA
>NW_027679106.1:0-378 GCF_054177405.1 Leptonychotes weddellii
GTGGCTCAGTTGGTTAAGCGACTGCCTTCGGCTCAGGTCATGATCCCAGGGTCCTGGGATCGAGTCCCGCATCGGGCTCCCTGCTCTGCGGGGAGCCTGCTTCTCCCTCTCCCACTCCCCCTGCTTGTGTTCCCTCTCTCGCTGTGTCTCTCTCTGTCAAATAAATAAATAAAATCTTTAAAAAAAAAAAAAAAGAATCAGAGAATAAAAGAAGCAGGTATATCCCAGTGGCCTTCAAACTAGGGTAAAAGACTTTCCTAAAAATGCTCTTCCTGAGCGCATGCTGTATTGTGGGCACAGCTTCTCCTTTCCCACCTCAGCTTTCACATCACTTTTCTCCCTCTTTACAAAAGAAAGACAAAATTTAGATTTATTGGA
>NW_027679107.1:0-378 GCF_054177405.1 Leptonychotes weddellii
CTGGTCTCCCCATGTGCTCACAAGAAAAGCTGGGGACAGGGTGGTGAGAATGGTGTAGGTCATGGCCAGGGAACACGGAGTTTAGGGAGGCACCTCTCTTAGAGCAAGCCTGCTCTTTGTCTGGGGCGAGAGGTGACCTCATCCCTCAGGCTGCTCCCTGCAAACCCCACCCTGAGAAATGGCCAGGAAAGGGGGCAAGAACCTTTGCTCGCATTCTTAGCACACCCAGGAAGAACATGGTGGGTCGCCTCTCCCAACGAGGACAAGAACCAGTCTCAGAGGACCCGACCCAGGGAGTTCCTCCACTGAATGGAGAAGATCCTTCTCTGCTCATCATGCCTAGGCCACAGGCTTGCTGTTGAGGACGGGACGATCTGA
>NW_027679108.1:0-378 GCF_054177405.1 Leptonychotes weddellii
ACATTTCTCATTTGCAAACAGAGATAACAAAGGCAGCTACTTTACCAGGATTCTTATGTAAAACAGTCAACCCATGCAGGACACACTCTGTAGAGTTGGACCCAGGATAATTACTAAACAATTGTAGTTTATTTTATTGCTTTGTAACATTAATCTTCATGTTTAAAATAAGGAGCCAGGCCCTGTTACTTCTACTTTTAACACAGTTCTTACTTTCATTTTTTACTTTCTATTCCTACTTAACCACTTTCATTTTCATTCTTATTATTCCTTTTGCTTGTATGTTATTGAGGAGTGGACATTTGATTTAAGCTTTGGTACATGGGAAGAGACCAGCAGAAAAGCTGACAGAAGGACATTTTAGGTGAGAAAAAGCAT
>NW_027679109.1:0-378 GCF_054177405.1 Leptonychotes weddellii
CCCCAGACCGCCCCAAATGAAGCTTTGTTAAATCATCCCCTATTGCTGAACAAACTCACTGCTCCACCGTTCAAAAAACAGAAGGCATAAAGGTGAATACAAACGTAAGAAAGGAGTTCACATGTGGTCTTGCAGGCTTTCCATATAGTCTCTAAGGTCCCGGGGACCCCCCAGCCCCGTGTCCTGACAGACCCACTTGATGTTGTCCTCACTGTCAAACAGGATGGAGTTGGTGTATGGGCCGCCGTCCTCCGGGAGGATGGTGGTGTAGGAAGTAAACTTGACTCGCTTCCGCTTTGGGCCCGATGGATTTATAGGCTCACTTTTAAGGTCTTTCTCATAGACATAGTCAGAGGGTCTGAGCAGTTGACTATGGAA
>NW_027679110.1:0-378 GCF_054177405.1 Leptonychotes weddellii
AGAAGGAGCAACAGGACAGACGGAGAAGCTGCCTTGAAACAACACAGACAGCAGGACGCGTCAAGGAGGAACCTAAGGTGTAGGAGGGTGTTTGAGAGGGAAGACGAGTATTTCCGGCGCATCTACTCTGCACACCGCACCTCATCTGAAACTCCGAGTCACGGAGGAGGAACCTGCCGCCCAGGACGCGACAGGTCACGCGGCCAGACGCAGCCGAGTCGGGATTGAGGCCCGGGACTGCATCATGCCAGACACATGGGCGAGATGCTGCTGGGACATCCTTAAAATTCCCACGTGGACTGCAGCCAGGGCAAAGATGTGTTAGCTCTGTTCACCGTGACACACCCGGGGTCACTGGGGTCCAGCACGGCCCGGCCG
>NW_027679111.1:0-378 GCF_054177405.1 Leptonychotes weddellii
GCCTCGGATTCACTTCTCCGCATGTCCTACCTTCCAGAAAGTGGTCGCTTTTCTGTTCAGAGAGTTGTTGCTATTCCTTTCTTCGATCTCCTGTTGAGTTTGTAGGTGTTCAGAATGGTTTGATCCCTATCCAGCTGAATTCCTGAGAGGAGACGAAATCCAGGTCTCCTACTCCTCCGCCATCTTGCTCCGCCCCCCTCAATCACATTTTTATACATTTACAATGGCCATGAAGAAACTGAAATTTTAAAACACAGTACTATTTAAAAATCTCTTCAAAGAAGATGAAATGCTTAGATATAAACCTAGCAAAATAAGTACAGGATCTGTGTGGAAAAGAAATTACAAAACGCGGATGAAAGAAATCAAAGAAAGCCC
>NW_027679112.1:0-378 GCF_054177405.1 Leptonychotes weddellii
ATGTTATGTTAATCACCACACATTACATCATTAATTTTTGGTGTAGTGTTCCATGATTCACTGTTTTCGTATAACACCCAGTGCTCCATGCTGTACATGCCCTCTTTAATACCCATCACCAGGCTAACCAATCCCACACCCTCCTCCCCTCTAGAACCCTCAGTTTGTTTCTCAGAGTCCATAGCCTCTCATGGTTTGTCTCCCCCTCCGATTTGCCAGACTATGGAAAGAGCTGAGATGTCCATAGACAGATGAATGAATAAAGAAGATGTGGTATATATATACAATGGAATATTATGCAGCCATCAAAAGGAATGAAATCTTGCCATTTGCAATGACGTGGATGGAACTGGAGGGTATTATGCTGAGCGAAATAAG
>NW_027679113.1:0-378 GCF_054177405.1 Leptonychotes weddellii
CTGCTCTCAGGCTCTTTGCCGAGACAACACCAAGCAACCATCCCTCTGAGATAGCGGGTAGATTTGCACAACCATCTTTATGATTAAAACAAAAACGTGTGTGTCGTGTCTTAGGGTTCTTTGAAATGAAATGTGAACTTTTACGGGGGTTCAGGACACCCCTCCTGTGCACCTGGGAGGGGCTCCAGGAGGCTCCAGGCTCCAGATATGGGCAGCGGCTGGACAGAAGGCGGTTTCTGCCCAGCAGACCATTGCTGGGCCCTTTACCAGAGGCTTAGAGCCCTCGTCAGCATTTCTGGGGACAAACATAGGGAAGATGGAGACTTTGATTTCCAGTGTCGGTTTACAGTAAAAAGAGATTGGTTATGAAGCTCCCAC
>NW_027679114.1:0-7556 GCF_054177405.1 Leptonychotes weddellii
GCCAGGGCTTCCTGAGCAGCTCGCTGGTGGTCGCGCTAGATGGAGCAGACTTAAATTTCCATAAAGTTTCAGCTCAAATTGCAGAAAGCCAGTTTTATTAAATTAAACAAATATAAAGTTTTTATGAGGTAAAAATAAATCATTTAAAATTTTCAGAATTTGTGCTGTGTTCCTCACACTGAGGCCTTTCTTCTGCGTTGCTCTAAAATGTGTTGGCAGAGTTCTCAGCAGCCGCTGGGGATTTAGCAGGAATGTTTCTCTGGGCTTCTTACGTTCAGGTCACTGGGCAAGTTTTGTCTACAAGCACACTTACTTTCAGCACTTGGTAGAACTAAAACTTACATATGAAGCACTTTTCTTAAAAACAAGTTCCCTTTTAGTGCATGTAGGATATGCTTTCAGAGTTGTTCTATTTAAAGCTGTTTTGTAGACAAAACAAAGAATGTTACCAGCAGTGAAGCCCTGTCCTCAGACCGGTGTGTCTGACGCACGCTTGTCCTGGGCGCCGCGCAGGGGCGGGCGGGCGGCTGGGCCAGGACCACAGCACTTGGGAGCTGCAGAGGGTCCCTCCCCGCCGCTCAGTCATTACCGTTGCTGACGCTCGGCCCTTTCCTGGCCGCGCCCTAGTCGGTCTCTTCACGGGTCCGTGTTTAGGGAGCTAGGACCAAGCTGGTGCCCAGGAAAGGGGCCCACCTCCTGACCGCTTACGGTTCCGAACACAGGAGCCTACGGTACGGGCAGTAACGCGGCGGTCTACCGCATGTTGTCACGCGACCCTCCTTGACGCCTGGTGAGGGAGCGCGGGGTCAGGCCGCTGGCCGGAGTAGCAGGGCGCATCCGGACCGGCCTTAGCCCTGGGCCTCTGTTCCGAGCGGGCAGTGGGGTGGGCCTCCCAGCGGAGCCGGCTGCATGTGACCCGGCTGCAGGGCGTGCTGGCAGCCGGCCGCTCCCGAGGGCAGCCCCGTCTCCGACCGGCCCCGAGGCTGCTGTGCGTAGTGGCGGCCTGTGACGGGTGTCCGAGCGGTTAGGGGGCCCGGCGCCTGGGGAGAGGCATCCGCACTGGAAGCTGCACAGGCCCCGGAGGCGGGAGAGGGGCGGTGGAGCCCAGGCCGGCTGCAGGCACCACGCTGCGCTAGGGCACCTCCTACGTGTGCCTGCGCGAGGTCCCGGCGCCCCCCGCGGAGGGGTTCCACCTCGGACCCCGAGCGCTCTGTCCCCCTGTGTGCGCACACCTGTGCCCGCGGTCCCAGCGCCCCCGCAGAGGGGTTCCATCGCGGACCCCGCACGCTCTGTTCCCCTGCGCACACACCTGTGCCCGCGGCCCTGGCGCCCCCGAGGAGGGGTTCCATCGCGGACCCCGCACGCTCTTCCCCTGCGCGCACACTTGTGCCCGCGGCCCCGGCGCCCCCGCAGAGGGGTTCCATCGCAGACCCCTGAGCGCCCTGTCCCCAGCGCGCACACCTGTGCCCGCGGCCCCGGCGCCCCCGCGGAGGGGTTCCGCCGCGGACCCCTGACCGCTCTGTCCCCAGCGCGCACACCTGTGCCCGTGGCCCTGGCGCCCCCGCAGAGGGGTTCCATCGCGGACCCCTGAGCGCCCTGTCCCCCTGCGCGCACACCTGTGCCCGCGGCCCCGGCGCCCCCGCGGAGGGGTTCCGCCGCGGACCCCTGACCGCTCTGTCCCCAGCGCGCACACCTGTGCCCGTGGCCCTGGCGCCCCCGCAGAGGGGTTCCATCGCGGACCCCTGAGCGCCCTGTCCCCAGCGCGCACACCTGTGCCCGCGGCCCCGGCGCCCCCACAGAGGGGTTCCGCCGAGGACCCCGCACGCTCTTCCCCTGCGCGCACACCTGTGCCCGCAGCCCTGGCGCCCCCGTGGAGGGGTTCTGCCGCGGACGCTGCGGACTCTGTTCCCCTGCGCGCACACTTGTGCCCGCGGCCCCGGCGCCCCCGCAGAGGGGTTCCATCGCAGACCCCTGAGCGCCCTGTCCCCCTGCGCGCACACCTGTGCCCGCGGCCCCGGCGCCCCCACAGAGGGGTTCCGCCGCGGACCCCACGCGCTCTGTTCCCCTGCGCGCACACCTGTGCCTGCGCTGGGTTTCAGTGTGCCCTTCCCCTGAGCGCCGGTGGTCGTGCGATTCCGTCACGGGTGTTCGGAAGGTCTGACAGAGCCTGCAGACTGCGAGCTGTCACCCGAGGAAGTACCGACCCCCAGAATTTACCCGCGTGCTGTAGGCTCTAACTGCCGCGGGCCGCGACGGCCACCGCTTCTGAGCCAAAAGCTAATGGCTATAAAAACATCATTTATAGTTTGTGTTTGGGGACTTTCCTGCTCTTTTTTATTTTTTGTTTTATGTTGTGTGTTTGCTTTCCAGACCACGCCAGAGTGCTCTCAGCTTTCTTTAACTACTGGGTCACACACATCCTTCCGGAGAAACACAGTGAACAAATCGGTGCATCTAAGAAGAGCCAACATTTAGCAAGAAAATATAAAAAGGCAAACATGTGATCGGCAGAGACGTGATTTGTACAAAGAAGACAGAATTGCTAAATTTTCTTTGTAACCTGAATCCCAGGAACTTTGAAAATATCTCTGCCGTGTTATTTATTTGTGTGTTGTACACAATGGGCAACATGCAGTCTGAGACTTTGCGGAACTGGGATAAAATGGAACATTTTCAATTATCAGAAATTGCTTATGTCTCAGATTACTACACAGTGATCCTGTTTTTCTGATTCTTGTAAAAATTGAAAATGGACATTCTGTTAAATTTAATAAACTGTATAGTTTGAAGTTGTTATATATTTTTGTAAAGTAATATAACCTTGTATTTGAAAGTCTCTGTTTTAAGAACACTTTATGGGCATTAAATGTTCTGGTTTAGGTCATTTGATTCTAGTTGAATTTATTATTTTCTTCCTTGTTTCCTCTTCTCTGCTTTGAGAATAACAAGAACATCATTTTCCCGGTTTGATCTTCCCTTTCTCCGTGGTGATAGTCACCTGTTCTCAGGATTACTGGGTTTTAGAGACACCTGTCAGCTGACTCACACTTTAGGAGGTCATTGACTCTGTCCATGAAAATATATTTTTTTATTGTGGTAAAATATGCATAACATAAAATTCATCATTTTAGCCATTTTTAAGTGTACGATTCAGTGGCATTAAGTTATTCGCAGTATCGGGCGACCATACCACTCTTCAGGCTAAACAGCATTCCACTATATGGATAAGCCACGTTCTGTTTGCCTGCCATCTGCTGATGGACGTCTGGGCTGTTGTGAATAGTGCCGCCCTGGACGCCGTGCACGGAATCCTGTGTGGACACCTGTGTTCCTGCCTCTCGGGGGGTAGGAGTGCCCGGTCCGAAGGTAACTCTGAGTGTGACTTCTCGAGGAAATGCTGGTCTGCTGTCCATGGGGGCCACACCATCCTGCATCCCACCAGCCCTGCACAGAGTGGCCACGGCCCCCACATCCACCCTCACACTGTTATCTTCTGTTTGCTTGGTGGTAGCCGGCCTGATGGCGGCAAATGATGTCTCGTGCGCTTTCAGTTTACATTTCCCTGGTGTTGAATGCTTTTGAGCATATTTTCACCTGCTTGTGGGCCATTCTCTTTTTCAGGGAAATGCCTGTTGAAGTCATTGTCCATTAGGGAATTGGATTATCTGGTTTTTGTCATTGGATTTTAAGAGTTCTTTATATATTCTGAATATTAATCCCTTATCAGAGAAGTGATTTTACGGTGTTTTCTCCCATTTTGTGGCCTGCCTGCCTTGTCTCTATCTCACTACTGTTCTTTGATGCACAAATGGTTTACATTTTGATGGAGTCCAACTTATTTATGTTTTCCTTTGTTGCTGATGCATTTGGTGTCATATCCAGGATATAATTGCCAAACCAGTATCATAAGATTTTTCCCTAATGTTTTCTCCCAAGAATTTCATAGTTCTTTATAACTCTTACATTTAGGTCTTTGATCCACTTTGAGTTAATTTTTATATACGGTGTAAGGTAAAATTCTGATTTCATTGTCTGTGTGTGGATATTCAGTTATCCCAGGATCGTATGTTGAAAAGACTGTCTTTTCCCCATTGACTGGTCTTGGCACCCTTGTTGAGAATCATCTGACCGCATATGTGAGGATTTATTTCGGGGCTCTCTGTTCTATTCCATTCGTCTGTATGTCTGTCCTTATGCTAGGACCACACTATTCTCATTACTGTAGCTTCATAGAAGATATGAGATCAGGAAGTGTAAATCCTCCAGCTTTGTTCTTTTTCAAGATTGTTTTGGCTATTTGGGGCCCCTTGAGATTCCATGTGAATATTAGGCTAGAGTTTTCTATCTCTGGAAAAAACACCTTTGGTAATCATAGGGATTGCACTGAACCTGGAGATCACTTTGGGTGGTGTGGTCATCTCAACACTATTAGTAAGTCTTCCCCTCCACGAACATGGGATGTCTTTCCACGTATTTATGACTCTTCCTAAATTCCCTTTAGCAGTGTTTTGTAGAATTCAGTGTACTAGCCTTTCTCTCCATCATTAAGCTTAGTCCTAAGTATTTTATTCTTTCTGATGTGATTGTAAATGAAATTGTTTTCTTAATTGCCTTTTCAGATTGTTCATCATTAGTATAGAAATGCAACTGATTGGGGCGCTTGGGTAGCTCAGTCGGTGAGCATCTGCCTTCGGCTCAGGTCATAATCCCGGGATCTAGCATCCAGCCCTGCATCGGGCTCCCTGCTCAGCAGGGATTCTGCTTCTCCCTCTGCCTCTGCTGCTCCCCCTGTTCTCTCTCTCTCTCTCTCTGTCAGATAAATAAACCTTTAAAAAAGAAAAAAGAAATGCAGCTGATTTTTGTATATTGGTTTTGTATCCTGCAATGTTGCTGAGTAACAGTGGTGTATGTGTGTATTCTTTATCCCTCCATGTCCTTAAGAGATGCCTGTTCCACTAAGTAGAACCTTCTGGAGGCAGATTGAGACAGCCAGGATTTGCTGCCGGTTCTGGAGAGCCATCAGTTTGCAGCTAGGTGCCGTGAAGCACCCTGAGCTTCATAAAAGTCAGTAAGTGGAGCCACCGGCCAGACCTGGACACTAGGATAGGCCCGCCACACCCCGGGCTGTGACCAAGAGCACGAATGCTCTTGGCCAGGGTGGGCGCACGTCCTAAAGGAGCCATTTTGGGGAGGCCACACCTTGAGGTGAGAGAGGTGGGGCAGCATCACCATTCACTCCCCTGACAACGTCTGGCTCCTCCCCGTGCCCCCCCAGGGAGAAATGTCAGCTGCACGAGGGTCCTACCCATCCACTGCCTCCCTCTCCCCGCTAGTATGAGTCAGCACAGAATGTGGGTGAGGTCCGAGCCCCGGGAGTCACGTCCCTTCCCACGGGGACCAGGGACCGCTCAGCAGCACAATGTCAACTGCTGCTTGCCTTCAGGGACCACCTGGCTGGCCTTAGGAAACCTGACTTTTCATGGACCCAGATAGTGACCCTCCCCCAGCGCCTGTGAACTAATAAGCTGTGTCTGCCAATACGAAAATACTGACAGATTCATTCATTTTCCTGTTAATTCTCAGCGTCTAATTTGTGTCTCTTAATTAGGATCAATTTACATTTTTTCTGTGCACAGCAAGTTAACACACTGTTGACAGAGAGGAAAACCCTGCAGTTGGCAGACAGACGGCCCTTCATTTGGTCTCTTTCGTCTCAGCACAGAATCCGGCCAACTCCCCTCCTCCCCCTTCCCCACCCCGTGGGGTTTTGCCTTCTCTGTTTCCCCGGCCACACCCCAAAATACACAGGAACAGGATGTAATCCCACAGGCAGGGCGGTCAGGGTCAGTGGGTTTTGTGTATCATTCTAATTCAAAGAAGAAAAAAATGCCTCTTCTAGAGAACAAAAGCAAATAAATCCTGTCTCTAATGTGTTGGCATAAATATGGTAATGTTTATCACCATGGGGTTGAAGTTGGGTAATAATTAGATCAATTTATCGTTTATGAAAATGCAGAATATTCATGAGGTGCATGTGACTTGTTCTCTGTGAACCAGTCACAACAAAGAGAAGGAAGCTCTCAGGAAATGGGTGGGTATGCATTAGCTTGCTGATACTGAGACCGTGGTGTTCCGGAGAAAAGCCTGTCCACACCTTCCTGCAGCCCTGAGACCCCAGAGGCCCCAGACGAGGCCATGGCATGCGCGCCCGAGCTTTTCCTGCCCCCACAACCCAAGGGCTGCAGTGTTTTCAGAGAAAAGCTGCCCTGAGTTCACCTGCACCAGCACTTGGCTGATTCTGGATTTTTCTTCTGTGTCCAGCACATGCTTGAGCCCCAGCGTTTTCTCGGGGGACCTTGTCTTCTCATTTGGGGCACATGTTCTTCAGAGAATCTAATGAAAGCATCAGACCCTCTCCAAAATAAGGAGCGGATGCACGTGTCCACCCCACCCCGGACACACAAATATCGTGCACAACTTTATTTTTTTTTTAAAGATTTTATTTATTTATTTGACACAGAGAGACACAGCAAGAGAGGGAACACAAGCAGGGGGAGTGGGAGAGGGAAAAGCAGGCTCCCCATGGAGCAGAGAGCCCAATGCGGGGCTCGATCCCAGGACCCTGGGATCATGACCTGAGCCGAAGGCAGACGCTTAATGACTGAGCCACCCAGGCACCCCTCGTGCACAACTTTAAAGAGGTTGCATGTTCCCCCAAACCCATTCGCCAGTGTGTTAATATTCTCCTTCTGCACAACAAATGACCACAAACCAGTGGCTTAAAACAGCACGCATGTATTCGTCCCAGTGTCTGTAGGTCAGGGCGCAGGCCTAGCTACCTGGCTCGTGTGCTCAGGGTCTCACCGGGCTGTTGGTGGAGCTCTGTTCCTATGGCTTAGGACTGAGGTCCCGGTGTTCTTGCTGGCTGTTGGCCAGGACATCTCTCAGCTCCTTGAGGACCCCATGTCCCAGCCACGGACCCCTCTGAGCCCCTCCAACCTGGCAGGGACCCCTTCAAGGCCAGCAGAAGAATCTAGGAAGAGCTGAGCCTTCTCAAGGGCTTCCCCTGATGGATTGGACCCACCAGGATGCTCTCTCTTTTGAATAATTTAAAACTGATGAATGGGCAACTTCAGGATCCTGCAGTAAATGCAGACAAGCCTTTATTGTGCTCACACTGCTCACAGGGCACCCGGCCACTGCAGTGTCCGCCACACATGGGATGCCTGGTGCATGTGCACACACGGGTCACAGCACACGCGGGTGTCCGGAATATGTGCACGCATGAGTCAGCACATGCAGGTGTCCTATGTATACATGCATGAGTCAGCACACGCAGGGGTCCCGTGTATCCGCGCATGAGTCAGCACACACAGGGGTCCCGTGTATGTGCACACAAGTCAGCACATGCATGGGTCCCATGTATGTGCACACATGAGTCAGCACACGCAGAGGTCCCATGTATGTGCACACGAATCAGCACACGCCGGGGTCCCGTGTATGTACACACATGAGTCAGCACATGCAGGGTCCCGTGTATGTGCACACATGAGTCA
>NW_027679115.1:0-378 GCF_054177405.1 Leptonychotes weddellii
AACTCTGCACTCCAAATCTGACAACACTTTGGGGTTCTCCTGTAGGATTTTCCATGCATATATATCCATATTTGTGGTGATGGAAACCAGATCAAATTATCCTTGGTATAGGCTGCATTTTTCCATTTACAATAAAGCATGAGGAGTTTTTCTGCCTCAGTAAACAGAGGTCTCAATCATGAGTTTTAATGGCTGTATGGTATTCCACTGGATGGATGGACCATAATTGATTTATTCTGCTCACTTGTCAGGCTCTGAGGTCATTGTTTTTAACACTCTACCTCAAAAACTGCTCACAGCACCTCTGCAAAGTGGGCTTTATCAGGGCCTCCACTTGTGGCTGTGCAGAATATGCACTGCACTCCTGCAGAGGGCACT
>NW_027679116.1:0-378 GCF_054177405.1 Leptonychotes weddellii
GGAATGAATTGCATGGCCAGGCAACTGTTCTGGTTGGTGAGATATAGAAGGCCCTGAGAAGAGCATCCCTTCCCAAAGAAAAACTCAGGCTTTGCTTGGAATTGTATATGTGACTTCTGAACTCTCTGTCACAGTGTTTCAGGAAGGAACAGAAAATTGCTTTTACTCTTGGCATCCCCCTCTCTACTGAGACCAAATGGTTGATCTCTCTGCTGTAGCCATATATTTCCATCTGTAGAGATATGCAAAATTCCTAGTATTGCACTGTGAGGGCAGTGATGACCAACACAAATTGCCAACCAGGGAGACGAACCATTGCTTCAGCTGGGTTGATTCTGGGGCCCAGATTAGGAGGCCTTCAAGAGGCTGCTGAGAAAA
>NW_027679117.1:0-378 GCF_054177405.1 Leptonychotes weddellii
ATCAAACTGCTTACTGATAGAAATGTGAGCAAACAAATGGTGGTTGTTTAGAGCTACCAAGTTTTGGAGTGGTTTGTGATGCAGGAAATTTTTCCTAAAACTTTTATTAATCCTTTCGTGATTTTGCTAATCAGATACATCTTGAGTATTGAGTCTATTTTTGAACTCCACAACTGCAAAATATCTTTGACGAGATATGTCTAAAGGCTGATAATCATAATGATGATATATTCAGATACATATGCAGATAAAAAAATAATAGCTGCTCTAAATTATTATCCCAGACTTTCATCCTGAAAGTATGATCCAGGGCTAGTGCCTCTAGAAATAAATGTGGAGTGATACGTTATCTATGTTTTACCAAGCTGGGTAATTGTA
>NW_027679118.1:0-378 GCF_054177405.1 Leptonychotes weddellii
ATCTAATTTAGAATTTTACCAATTTAACTTCAATACTATACAAAAACTATGCTCCTGTACACTCCTGTCCTCATCTTTCTGTTATTGATGTCCGAGATTGCATCTGTATACATTATGCACCCAATAACATCAGTTAATAATTTTATGCAATTGTCTCTTAAATCATATTCAAAATGAAAAGTGGGGTTACAAGACAAAACTGCAATAATACTAGCTTTTAAAATTTCCCATGTATTTACCTTTACCATAGATCTTTATTTCTTCATATGGATTCAAGTTACTGTCTACTTTCCTTTCATTTCAACCTGAAGAAGTCCCTTTAGCATTTTTTGCAAGGTATTGTGGCGGTAATGAACTCCTTCAGACTTTGTTTACCTA
>NW_027679119.1:0-378 GCF_054177405.1 Leptonychotes weddellii
AAAGATGGCGGAGGACTAGGAGACCTGGATTTCATCTGGTCTCAGGAATTCAGCTGGATAGGGATCAAACCATTCTGAACACCTACAAACTCAACAGGAGATTGAAGAAAAGAAGAGCAACAACTCTCTGAACAGAAAAGCGACCACTTTCTGGAAGGTAGGACATGCGGAGAAGTGAATCCGAAGCGATATTCGGGAGGACAGACGGCGGGGTAGGGGTCTCCGTCGGCCAATACCGGCAAGTGATAGAGCCGCGGAGCACAAAATGGGAACTTCTAGAAGTCGGCTCCGCTGTGGGATGTCACTCCAGTGGCTAAGCGGGGGGTGGAACCCTCGCAGGACAGTGTGGTCTTGGGACCCTCGGGGTCACAGAAAGAC
>NW_027679120.1:0-378 GCF_054177405.1 Leptonychotes weddellii
ACTTCAATTTGTCAAAATAACATTTAGCTCATTTATCTTAAAGATAGTTGGCAATAGTTACTCATCTTAGACTAGACTGATTTAATCCATTTGCACTCATTCTTAATTTTACATCTGTAATCTTCTAGAATGGTTTATGCTCTAGCTGCTTTGGCTTCCTTATTTCCTGATGGTGCACCTGATCTTTGCCTTCTTAAGATACAGGAACCAAGCCATTAACTTAATTACTGTACTTCATCTATCTCAATGTGAGTTTCTTCAAGTCTGGAAAGGTGTTGACTTCTGGTAAGGTCTGATTGCAACTAAATTAATCTTGAAAGCAAGGTAATGACACCCATTTACTGTCTAGTTTTAACCATCCTAGTGGCCCTATATTTG
>NW_027679121.1:0-378 GCF_054177405.1 Leptonychotes weddellii
ACAAAATCGGAACTTTTAAAAGTCTGCTCCGCCAAGGGACGTCACTCCGGTGGCTAAGAGGGGGGTGGAACACTCGTGAGACAGTGTGGTCTCAGGATCCTCAGGGTCACAGAAAGACTGGGGGTGCCTGAGTGCGGCAGAGCTGCCAGGTATCAGAGCAGGGAAGCCTGATGCAGAGGCGGAGCCCGGGCGCGGGCTCGCAGCTCGGGTTGCCATAAACCGTAATCCGCAGCACAGTCGGGCCACTGCTCCTCCAGCAGGGACGCAACAAGCAGCAGATCCGGGGAGACTCACCTTCCTCCCCCGGGAGGAGCGGCGCGGGAGGGCACCGCAGGGATCTGCTGGGTTTGGAGACTCCACCCGGGGTCGGGTGCCAGA
>NW_027679122.1:0-378 GCF_054177405.1 Leptonychotes weddellii
CAAAGGGAGGTTGAGTAACTAGCTGAGTCACCCCTTCCCGGGGTTTCTAATCCACACTGGGTCCCAAGGCAACTCCTCCCTGAGCTACACAACCTCTCAGAGAAGGAGCATTTCCCCCAGAGAAACAAAGGATTAAAACAGGGGTTCGTATATTGGGCACTTATTATGAGCCCACCACTGGACTGGATGCTGGGTTAGAGATAAAAGGCCAAGACACACCCCCACCCCCCCGCCCCGTAGAACTCACATTCTCTCAGAAGGAGCAAAGAAAGAGTGGACAGCTGCAGTCCCGCGTGGTGAGACCCATGATAGGAGAACGGTAGGAACACACGGGCAAAGCATATGACCCTGCCTGGGGGGCGGGGAAGGGGGGAATGG
>NW_027679123.1:0-378 GCF_054177405.1 Leptonychotes weddellii
AATCATGAGGGTTTTTTAAAAAATTTATCTACCTATTAGGACAATAAGTAAATACGACATGAGTTCTAGTTAAGTGAAAAAATGGAAGACCACAAAAGGACAGACTCTGCAACACAGAAACATTTTACACATGGGAAGACATTGAATAACATCCCAAAAGAGAATTGCCTTAAGGTTGTAGGATTTTGGATATTTTTGATCTTTCTTTCTTTTAAATTGTTGGTAGGTGTTAGACTTTTTTTTTAAGGTATCTTTTATTTTTATTTTTAAATTTTTTTTATTATGTTATGTTAATCACCATCCATTGCATCATTAGTTTTTGATGTAATGTTCCATGATTCATTGTTTGCGTATAACACCCAGTGCTCCATGCAGTAC
>NW_027679124.1:0-378 GCF_054177405.1 Leptonychotes weddellii
GGTGGCTCAGTTGGTTAAGCGACTGCCTTCGGCTCAGGTCATGATCCTGGAGTCCCGGGATCGAGTCCCGCATCGGGCTCCCTGCTCGGCAGGGAGTCTGCTTCTCCCTCTCCCACTCCCCGTTTGTGTTCCCTCTCTCATTGTGTCTTTCTCTGTCAAATAAATAAATAAAATCTTTAAAAAAAAAAAAAAAGAAAAGCCAGGGAGCCTCTTCAGATGGTTACCTTGTAAGTTGCACCTCTATTTCAATAATCAAAATGAAGGTGCAGTGCTGTCCAATGTCTAGATAAAACATATATTCTTTTTTTAATGTTTTACACTTTTCTTCTACTAAATCATAATACCATGTTCAGCATAAACTAGATACAAATTACTTGA
>NW_027679125.1:0-7556 GCF_054177405.1 Leptonychotes weddellii
TGGGGAGGGTATGTGCTATGGTGAGCGCTGTGAAGTGTGCAAGATTGTTGAATCACAGATCTGTACCTCTGAAGCAAATAATACATTATATTTTAAAAAAAAAGAAGAAGAAGATAGCAGGAGGGGAAGAATGAAGGGGGGGAAATCAGAGGGGGAGACGAACCATGAGAGACTGTGGACTCTGAAAAACAAACTGAGGGTTCTAGAGGGGAGGGGGGTGGGAGGATGGGTTAGCCTTGTGATGGGTATTAAAGAGGGCATGTTCTGCATGGAGCATTGGGTGTTATATGCAAACAATGAATCATGGAACCCTACATCAAAAACTAATGATGTAATATATGGTGTTTAACATAACAAAAAAAAGTCAAAATACCTAAATATTAATGTGATACAATAATAAAGACTTAAGAAAGCTCAAAAAAAAAAAAAAAAAAGAAACCACTTTCTTTGCTCATCCATAAGAAGCAACTCCTCATCTGTGAAGTTTTCTCATCAGATTGCAGCAATCTAGTCACTTCTAATTCTATTAAGAAGCTAAGGATATACCTCAGTACTGACCTTCACTTTCATCCAGGGAAGAAGTATAAAAAACTGTTCTTTCCCGCAGCAAGCGTTTTGAAATTGTGATTGGTTTGTGCCTTCTTGCTGTCACTCGAGGTGGAGGCACTGGGGGTGTAGCACTTTCCTCAGGTGGACCTGAATAGATCTGTAAAAGGAGAATATTTTCAGGAAACAATTAGAAAGATCGAGTTTTTGTCTCCCTAATGCTAACTACCAGTTGATGCCTACCTGCACTACATCTAGAGTCTGACAGAGCAATTCTAATATGACTAAAGGAATTGGGATTTTTAAAATCACTCTAGCTACCAGCAAGTGTTTAGAAGTCGCCTATCATGTTTAAGACACAGGACCTGGCACTTCACAGCGTGGAGGAAAGAATGCAGACAAAAACTGCACAGTCCTGGATTTCCACTTACTGCCTGTAAAACCTTAGGCAAGTCACCTCCTATCTCTGAGCTTTAGATTCCTCATCTGTAATATGGGGAGAGCACCATGTACCTCACAGGGTGTGATGAGAATCAAGTAAAAAGGTAGTCAAGGTACACTGTATGGGTAGGGGTGGGGTGTGGAGGGTTACTAAAATGCACCCAATGTTTCTGAAAGGATACCAAAGAAATTGGTTAAATTGTTTGCTTCAAGACAGGAATAATGAGTGGCTGAGGAAAGGATGGAGGAAACTTATTTCTCACTCCTATATCATTTTGATCTTTTAAAATTTCATACCATGTAGCATTACTTATTCAAAAAAGAAAGGGCGAAAAGAAAATGTCTTATACGTTGTAAAAAGTGCTGGACAAATGAGGGAGAAGCTATCATTACAAAATTTTTTTAGGCAGCGTCCATGCTCAGCACAGAGCCCAACATGGGGTTTGAACTCACGACCCTGAGATCAAGACCCAAACCGAGATCAAGAGTCAGATACCTAACTGACTGAGCCAACCAGGCACTCCTAATGATTACAATTTTTATATAGTGTCATATGTATTTGAAAATCTTTCTTGTCTCTGGGGGAGATTGAGCTTTTGGCCAGAGTGCACACATTTTGGGAGGACACACACATGGTGAGGGAAGAAGGGGACAACTGTGTAGTGCAAAAATGAAATCAACCCCGATGATTAGTGCAAAGAGAAATGCCAGAGACCAATATCAGGCTGCAAAGTCACAAAAATTACATGACTGGGAACACAAGGAAACCTTGTGTAAAAGCTGAACAATGATAGAAAGCAGGGCATGTCTCAATGTCTCATGGCATAGAAAAGAGAGAATATGACATAGTAGCTGTCAGCTAAGGCCATACAGTTTCACAACCTATAGTAATAATATTCTAAATAACTACCACTTTGTGAGTATATGTTTATGCACTATAGGAGTTAAGAATATCCCTTGCTATTTATCAAACACATCAGGGCCTATGCACTGAGTGTTTCATCTACCTGGAGTGCTCTTCCTCCAGATATCCATATAGTTTGCTCTCTTAATTTCAGTAGGCTATGATCAAATATATTCCTCTCAGTGAGTCTTCCAAGTGAATGTATCTAAAATTTTTACATACCTCCCTGTATGCAATGCCTCCTATCCCCCTTCCTTTTTTTTTCTCCTTAGCATTTCTTATTACTTCCTAACAAGACATATTGTAATTATTTATTTTTCTGTTTTTGTGTCTGCCGCTCTAATCTATTGTAAGCTATATGGAAGTACATTATCATGTTCACTGCTATATCTCCAGCAACTAGAAGACTGACTGGAATTGCTGGGTCAAAGAAAAACACATTTAAAATACTGACATAAAAGGCCAAACTGTCCTCTGAAAAGATTATAATAGCTACTTACACTTCTAGCCAAGATAGGACTAAAGGTATTAGGTTTACATCTTCTGCAAGTAATAATTTAAAAACTAGAAAAAATACACGTAACAATGGGTTTCAAGGCACTGGAAATCTGGTAATGAAAGACAGTGATCTATGAGAGACAGGAAAAAGAAATGAGGTGAGCCTCATGATATTCCCAGCTTACAGTGTGGAGAGAGTCTGCAAGCCATAATATATGGAGGGAAGCTCAGGGGGAGCCCATCAGTCTGCTTAAGTTGAAGATACTGAGTTGCAGGTATGGAGAGGGCAAGAAAGATAATTTTTCAGGGCAAAATATCAGAGAGAAGATAGCTGCACAAAGGGCTCTGGAGAACTGCAGGGGGGTCCTCTTTAACACTTTAGCTGAGTAGTGATTAATACTTACGTGTGAGGAAAGAACCACAAAACTGAATTAAAGGGATTAATTACCTAAGATCATACAGTGCCTAGAAGAGTTCCTGTTTCACCAGCCACAGTGGAAAATCAAATAATTAAGTGCTGTGGGTGGTGGGCACTGCACATGTGGAGCATGTAGGCAGCTGGCCAGCTCCAGCAGCATGAAGGCTGAGTTGCAACTTGGGTGTCATCTTTCTTTTGTCTTAAAGTGGGTGTTTATCAGTATAAAATTCCCTCTTAAAACTGCTGTGCTGCATCCCATAAGTTTTTTCCATTTTCCTTTATTTCAAAATATTTCTTTATTTCCCTTTTGATTTCTTCTTTGACCCACTGGTTGTTCAAGAGTGTGTTGTTTAACTACCACATATTTGTGAATTTCCAGTTTTCCTCCTGTTATTAATGCCTAGTTTCATATCATTCTGGTCAAAAAAGATACTTGGTATGATTTCAATCTTCATACATTTGCTAAGGCTTGTTTTGTGACCTAGCATATGATCTATGTTTTAGAAAGTTCCACGTGCACTTGAGAAGAATGTGTATTCTGTTGCTGTTGGATGCAGTGTTCTATAAATGTTTGTTAGGTTCATTTGGTCTGAGGTTTAGTTCAAGTCCAATATTTCTTTATTGATCTTCTGTCTGGATGCATTGTTGAATGTGGGGTATCAAATTCCCCTACTATTATTTTTTGTTGTCTATTTCTCCCTTCAGATCTTAATTTATTTACTTTATTTTAGTGCTCTAATGTTGGGTGCATATATTCTTACAATTGTTACATCCTCTTGAAAAATAGACTACTTTATCATTATATAATGACCTTCTTTGTCTCTTGTTACAGTCTTTGGCTTAAAGTTTACTTTGTCTCATATAAGTAAACTATTCCTGCTTTCTTTTGGTTTCCATTTGCATGGTATTATCTTTTTCCATCCCTTTATTTTGAGCATATGTGTGCCCTTAAAGCTGAGGTGAGTCACTCTTAGGCAGCATATTACTGGGTCTTATTTTTAATCTATTTGGCACTCTATGCCTTTTGATTGAAAATTTTAATACATTTACATTTACATAATTATTGATAGGTAAAGATTTACTAATTCTATCTTAATAATTGCTTTCTGGCTCTTTTGCAATTCTACTGTTCCTTTCCTCTTCTCTTGCTGTCTTTCTTCTAGTGAAGTGATCATTTCTGTACTGGTATGTTTTGATTCCTTTATCTTTTGTGTATCTACTTTGTTTTTTCTTTGTGGTTACCATGAGGCTTCCATAAACAAAAATATCTTTTAAGCTGATAACAACTTACCTTTGATCACACACAAAACCTCTACCATTTTACACCTCTTCCCATATTTTGTTTTTGATGTCAAAATTTACCTCTTTTTATATTGCGTACCTATTAAAAAATTATTGTACCTAGTTTTTTTTTAACACTTTTGTACTTTAACATTTACACTAGGGTTACATAGTTAACATACTACCATATTACAGTATTAGAGTATTCTGAATTTGAGTATATACTTACCTTTACTAGTAGATTTTACATTTTCATATATTTTTATATTACTAATTAGTGGCATTTCATTTCAGCTTGAAGAATTCCTTTCAGTATTTCCTGTAAAGCAGGTCTAGAGTTGCTGAACTCCCACAGCTTTTGTTTGTTTGGTAAAGTCTTTAACTCTCCTTCATTTCTGAAAGATGACTTTTCTTTTTTTTTAACCTTTTAAAATTTTATTTAAATTCAATTAGCCAACATACAGTATATCATTGGTTTCAGATGTAGTATTCAATCATTCATCAGTTGTGTATAATACCCAGTGCTCATCATATCATGTGCCCTCCTTAATGCCCATCACTCAATTACCCCATTCTCCCACCCACCTCCCCTCCAGCAACCCTCCATCTGTTTCTTATAGTTAAGAGTCTCTCATGGTTTTTCTCCCTCTCTGATGACTTCCCATTCATTTTTCCCTCCCTTACCTATGATCCTCTGCCCTGTTTCTTATATTTCACATATGAGTGAAACCATGTGATAATTGTCTTTCTCTGATTGACTTATTTTGCTCAGCATAATACCCTCCAGTTACATCCACGTCGATGTAAATGGTAGGTATTCATCCTTCTTGATGGCTGAGTAATATTCCATTATATATATAAACCACATCTTCTTCTTTTTTTAATTTAAATTCAATTAGACAACATATAGTACATCATTAGTTTTAGATGTAGTGCTCGATAATTCATCAGTTGTGTATAACAATAAATGCTCATCCTATCACATGCCCTCCCTAATGCCCATCCCCCAGTTGCCCCATCCCCCCCACCCACTTCCCCTTCCACAACCCTCAGTTTGTTTCCCAGAGGCAAGAGTCTCTCATGGTTTCTCTCCCTCTCTGATTTACTCCCATTCAGTTTTCCCTTCCTTCCCCTATGATCCTCTGCACTATTTCTTATATTCCACATTATGAGTGAAACCATATGACAATTATCTTTCTCTGATTGACTTATTTCACTTAGCATAATTCCCACCAGTTCCATCCACATTGTTGTAAATGGTAGGTATTCATCCTTTCTGATGGCTGAGTAATATCCCATTGTATATATGAACCACATCTTATTTTATTTTTATTTTATTATTTTTATTATGTTCATTTAGCCGAATATATAACATCATTAGCACATCTTCTTACTCCATTTATCTATGGGAAGGACATCTTGGTTCCTTCCACAATTTGGCTATTGTGGACATTGCTGCTATGAACATTGGGGTGCAGGTGCCCCTTTGGATCACTACATCTGTATCTTTGGGGTAAATACCTAGTAGTACAATTGTTGGGTCACAGGGTAACTCTATTTTTAACTTCTTGAGGAACCTCCATACTGTTTTCCAGAGTGGCTGTAGCAGCTTGCATTCCCACCAACAGTGTAGGAGGGTACCCATTTCTCCGCATCCTCGCCAACATCTGTCGTTTCCTGACTTGTTAATTTTAGCCATTCTGACTGGTGTGAGGTGGTATCTCAATGTGGTTTTGATTTGGATTTCCCTGATGCCGAGTGATGTGGAGCATTTTTTCATGTGTCTGTTGGGCATTTGCATGTCTTCTTTGGAGAAATGTCTGTTCATGTTTTCTGCCCATTTCTTGATTGGATTATTTGTTCTTTGGGTGTTGAGTTTGGTAAGCTCTTTATAGATCCTGGATACTAGCCCTTTATCTGGTATGTCATTTGCAAATATCTTCACCCATTCCGTAAAGATGACTTTTCCAGGTAAAATATTCTTGGTTGGCAGTTTTATTCCTTCCACATTTTGCATATATCAACCAACACTCTCTTAGCCTGAAAGACATCTGTGGGAAATCTGCCAATAGCCTTATAAAGTTCCCTTATATGTATTTTTTTCTTTCCCTCTTACTGCTTTGAAAATTCTTTTTTTCATTTTACATGATGTCTTGGAGAAGACTGTTTCAGGTTGAAATTTTGAAGCACTTGCTAGCTTCATAAATCTCTCCCCAGATTTGAGAAGTTCTCAGTCCTTTTTTTTTTTAATTTTAATTCCAGTATACTTAACATACACTGTTATATTAGTTTGAGGTGTACAATATAGTGATTCAACAATTCCATACATCACCCAGTGCTCATCATGAGAAGTGCCCTCCTTAATCCCCATCACTTATCTCACCCATCTCCACTCACCTCCCTTCTAGTAATCATCAGTTTGTTCTCTATAGTTAAGAGTCTGTTGCTTGGTTTGTGCGTATCTCTCTCTCTCTTTTTTTCCTTCACTCATTTGTTTTGTTTCTTAAGTTCCAAATATGAGTGAAATAATGGCATTTGTCTTTTTTTTTTTTTTTTTTAGATTTTTATTTTGACAGAGAGAGACACAGTGAGAGAGGGAACACAAACAGGGGGAGTGGGGGAGGAAGAAGCAGGCTTCCCATGGAACAGGGAGCCTGATGCGGGGCTCGATCCCAGGACCCTAGGACCATGACCTGAGCCAAAGGCAGACGCTCAATGACTGAGCCACCCAGGCGCCCCAGCATTTGTCTTTTTCTGACTGACTTATTTCGCTTAGCATTATACTCCCTAGCTCCATCCTTGTCATTGCAAATGGGAAGATTTCATTTCTTTTTTATGGCTGAACAATACTCAATTCCATTTATATACCACATCTTCTTTATCCATTCATCTACCAATGGACACTTGGGCTCCCTCCATAATTTCGCTATGGTAAATAATGCTATAAACATAGGGGTGCATGTAGCCCTTTGAATTAGTGCTTTGTATTTCTGGGTAAATACCCAGTGGTGAGATTACTGGATCATAGGGTAGTTCTACTTTTAAGTTTTAGAGGAAACTCCATACTGTTTTCCATAGTGGCTGCACAGGTTTGCATTCCTACCAACAGTTCACATGTTTTCTTTTTTCTCCACATCCTCACCAACACTTGTTGATTCTTGTGTTTTTGATTTTAGTCACTCTGACAGGTGTGAGGTGATATCTCCTTGTAGTTTTGATTTGCATTTCTCTGATGATGAGCATCTTTTCATGTGTCTGTTGGCCATCTGGATATCTTCTTTGTAGAAATGTCTGTTCATGTTTATACCCATTTTTTTTTCTTTTTTTTTTTTTATTTTATTTTATTTTTTTTATTCTTATGTTAATCCCCATACATTACATCATTTGTTCTAGATGAAGTGTTCCATGATTCATTGTTTGTGCACAACACCCAGTGCTCCATGCAGAACGTGCCCTCCTCTACACCCA
>NW_027679126.1:0-378 GCF_054177405.1 Leptonychotes weddellii
AATCCTAAAATTTGTATGGACCAGAAAAGACCCCAAATTGCCAGGGGATTGTTGAAAAAGAAAACCAAAGCTGGGGGCAACACAATGCCTGACTTCAAGCTATATTACAAAGCTGTGATCACCAAGACAGCATGGTACTGGCACAAAAACAGATACATAGACCAGTGGAACAGATTAGAGACCCCAGAAATGGACCCTCAACTCTATGGTCAACTAATCTTTGACAAATCAGGAAAAGAATATCCAATGGAAAAAAGACCGTTTCTTCAATAAATGGCGCTGGGAAAATTGGACAGCCACATGCAGAAGAATGAAACTGAACCATTCTCTTACACCGTACACAAAGATAAACTCAAAATGGATGAAATACCTCAATGT
>NW_027679127.1:0-378 GCF_054177405.1 Leptonychotes weddellii
TAACGTATTATTTGTTTCAGAGGTACAGATCTGTGATTCAACAGTCTTACACAATTCACCGTGCTCACCATAGCACATACCATCCCCAGTGTCTATCACCCAGCCACCCCACCCCCCACTCCAGCAACCCTCAGTTTGTTTCCTGAGTTTAAGAATTCCTCATATCAGTGAGGCCATATGATACAAGTCTTTCTCTGATTGACTTATTTCGCTCAGCATAATACCCTTCAGTTTGATCCACGTCATTGCAAATGGCAAGATTTCATTCCTTTTGATGGCTGCATAATATTCCATTGTATATATATTCAACATCTCCTTTAGCCATTCATCTGTCTATGGACATCTTGGCTTTTAAAATTTAACACACACACACACACA
>NW_027679128.1:0-378 GCF_054177405.1 Leptonychotes weddellii
ACAACAGGGTACTGTGAAAAGTCAGTCTCCTTCCCATTCCTGAATATGAATCTGACAAATCCACTCCCCCGTGACAATTTTATAGTTTCTTGTGTTTCCTTCCAAAGATGTTTTATGCATTTATGAATATATATACATATAACACATGTGCCCCCCCAAAACACACACACACTTAACAGAATGATAGTATAGTGCACACTTTTATGTTCCTTGCTAATTTCACTTAACAGTATTTCTTGGAGAACATCCATGTCAAAACCATGTCAAAAACTACTTTGTTTTTAAGGACTGCATGATTGTCCATCATGGGAAGTACCAGTCTTGTTGATGGTCTTTTAGGTTGTTTCTGGTCTTTTACTAAGTATACTTCAGTAAATG
>NW_027679129.1:0-378 GCF_054177405.1 Leptonychotes weddellii
ATAGAAACATAAAACAACCTGCAGCGTGGTTTTCTAGGTGCTCTGAAGGTGCTATGGACGCATGCTGGTGGTTGTCCACAGTGGAGGAAGCATCCCCCATTTGCCCAGGAACAATTATTCTGTGCCTGTTGTATGCCAACAATTCTCTTAGGCCCCGAAGATAAAAACTCCCTGAGCCCCAAGGAGTTCAAGTCGATGGGGAAGACAAATATGGAGGCAAATAACTATGCTATAACGTGATTCATTCTAAAACTGAGTATGTATAAAATGCTGTGAAAACACAGAGGAGGGGCAATTAATTATATCTGGGAAAGGAAGTCTCAAGGAGAGAGCGCTACGGAGAGGTGATGACATTTCAGCTTGATCTTGTGCATAACA
>NW_027679130.1:0-378 GCF_054177405.1 Leptonychotes weddellii
AAAAATGGGTCCAGACTTGAGCTACCTGCCCAAACGCATATTCAGTGACATTCTCCTCTTCACACACACCACGACCAGAGGGCACTCGGGGGCCGAGCTGAACCACCTGCCCCTTGGAGGGGCCTCTGAGAAAACTGAGCCCCTTCCTTGTGTGTGCTCCCCAAGGGCCCCTCCTCCCACCTCACTGCCCCCAGGGCAGCTCAGTGACGGAAAGCCGCCTCCAGCCCCAGCAGACCAGCGGTCCCCTCCACGTGGGGCCTCCGGCTGACCCCTCACCTGGGACCCCCTCCACCAGCAGCATTTGTCTCCGATAGTCTTCCTGGGGGGGCAGCTCCTCTGAGGAGCCTCTGCCCGTGGAAAGTTCTTACTGTAAAATTT
>NW_027679131.1:0-378 GCF_054177405.1 Leptonychotes weddellii
ACGCAGTTTTCTTAACTGTCAAAGAAGGCTAAAGGATCTCCAAGATCCCTTTCCCTGACATCCTGTGAGCTCCTCCGTGTTCTAAATTCTCTGCTTCTGTCAGGGTCTCCTCAGTGAAGTGCCAGGAGGCATTAGCATAAAGGTTACGGTGGTCACAGAAGGCTTCTCAGATTAAAGGGAAAGAAGTGGAGTACGGGAGTGCCCAGTGGACATTAGGGAGACCAGTTTGACTGAAATTGATGTTCACTGGGGTATTAGTAAAAGATAAGACTAAAAATATAAGCTGGGGTCCAAAGTTGATCCAGGACCAGCTAGAACTCTCTCCTCACTTTGATTTCCTTTAGATTTATCTGAGTTGAGACCAGGGCTCATCCCAAG
>NW_027679132.1:0-378 GCF_054177405.1 Leptonychotes weddellii
AGAGAGAGAGAATGAGAGAGAGAGCATGAGGGGGGGAGGGTCAGAGGGAGAAGCAGACTCCCTGCTGAGCAGGGAGCCCGATGCGGGACTCGATCCCGGGACTCCAGGATCATGACCTGAGCCGAAGGCAGTCGCTTAACCAACTGAGCCACCCAGGTGCCCTAAATAAATAAAATCTTAAAAAAAAAAAAAAAAAAAAGCAGAGCTACCCTATAACCCGGCATTTCCAAGAGAATGTAAAACACACGTCCACACGAAAACTCATACTGGAACGTTCACAGTAGTATTGCTCATAATAGACAAAAGGTGGGAAAGCCTCACATGTGCAATAACTGATAAAAGGATGAACTCAATGTGACATATGCACACAATGGAGTA
>NW_027679133.1:0-378 GCF_054177405.1 Leptonychotes weddellii
GCTAGCCCATTTGTAAGCATTGGTGAATAGCCTGGGTGATGAGTGAATGTCATCAAGAGAGGTATGTGTAACCCTTCACGCATACGTGGAACCGTAGTCACCTGAACTCCAAAGCCGTTCAGCTACAGTTTTGACTTTGTAACAAGAAAACATCTTTCTTTCAGTCTTAGTGATGATAACATGCCAAATTTTCTCAAATACCATAACAACCAAGTTTTCTCGAAGTACTGGTTCTCCAAAAGGAATAACCTGACTTCCTCAGTGGATTTTGTTTCTGGAAGATAATGAGGAATAGCCGCCAGATAGAATCTTCTCTCCTCTAAGAATCAGAATTTTAAAAAATTTCTTCTGTGCTAGTCATTCAAAAAGAAGAATAAA
>NW_027679134.1:0-378 GCF_054177405.1 Leptonychotes weddellii
AAAAAAAAAATACAACCTAGTGGTTCCTAATTTACCAAGTTATCAAGGCTAATGAAAGGTATAAGTCTTCAAAAGGAAAGAGCCCGCAAAATGCTAAACCAAATAAAGGAAAAGCACTTTTATTTATCAGTTATCAAAATGTTCTAATAGCAATGCTAAATAAAACCGTATGACGGGCACCTGGGTGGCTCAGTTGGTTAAGCGACTGCCTTCGGCTCAGGTCATGATCCTGGAGTCCCTGGATCGAGTCCCGCATCGGGCTCCCTGCTCGGCGGGGAGTCTGCTTCTCCCTCTCCCACTCCCCGTTTGTGTTCCCTCTCTCGCTGTGTCTTTCTCTGTCAAATAAATAAATAAAATCTTTAAAAAAAAAAAAACCGT
>NW_027679135.1:0-378 GCF_054177405.1 Leptonychotes weddellii
ATAGCAGCCAGAGGAGGTAAATGCTATAACAAAGTGAAGACTGAAGTATGTTCCTTGCATTCGGAGAATGGAAGATTTCTCCCCACTCTAACAGAATGACTTCCATGAAGAGAAGGGATGGAAACCTGACTGCACTCAGTGGAAGACTGAATGAGAAATGCAGGTGAAGAAAAAGTTATGATAGGTTATTCTTTCAGGGATCTTGACTTTTAAGCTGAATAGGAACTCCTGACTTGAAATCAATAACTGGTGTCACCAAAAATTAAAAAGTCTACGATGAGCTGTAAGAAAGATGCAGGTGGCACTTTCTTCAATTTCAGTGACCAATAAACTCTTCCCAACTGGAGAGGTTATCATAGCTTCTTTTGTTATGTTGAT
>NW_027679136.1:0-7555 GCF_054177405.1 Leptonychotes weddellii
GGTGGGTATTGAGGAGGGCACATTCTGCATGGAGCACTGGGTGTTATGCACAAACAATGAATCATGGAACACTTCATCTAGAATTAATGATGTAATGTATGGGGATTAACATAAGAATAAAAAAAAAAAACCTTAAAAAAAAAAATGTTGGAAGACTAAAATAAGGAAAGCACGGCAAATGTGCCTTTGTTTTTCCTCCTGTTGAAACCCTATAATGCAATTCTAGTCACATCATATTTCCAGAAGTGGTTGTTGGGTTGGGCAGTCGATCCTGTTTTCCAGACACTTCAGGCAAGCAGATGAAGGAAGAAGGATTTCTTCCCTCTTCTTTCATCCCTGAAACTGGAGAGAAAGAAGAAATGAAGGCTAGTCTTCTTCAGCTTTGGGAACTTACCTACAAAGGGGGATTCCTACTTCCTCTATGCCCTTCAGAATAACTGATGCTGCTTCTTGCCCTTTTTCACCAACTTGAATCATCCACTGTGTGTACTCAACCTGCATTCACAATTACATCATATATGCAAGACACTTCCATTAAGTATATGCACTCTTGAATTCTGCCCATGAATTCTGCACATTTTTATTTTAAACTTCTTAACTGGTTTTTCTAATTATAAATAATCTGCTTCAGTAGGCTCATATTTTTCTTTGTTTTTTTTTTTTCAGTTGGTCTTTATCCATGAGAAAAGATAAGTTTAAATACTGGGATACCACTTTAGCTAGAATGGTAAGGGAAGATCTCTCTGAGGAGCTGGTATTTGAACTGAATCAAGAATCATATGAAGGAACCAGTCATGAGCAAACCTGACAGAAGAGGGAATGGCAAGTATAAAGGCCCTGAGGCAGGACAAACTTGTGGATTGAAGAACCGGAAAGAAAGTCAGCATGACTGGAGCAGACTGAACAAGGGTGCATATGTAGGCAGTGTCCAGCTTATGTGGAGACATCTAGACTGTAGTGAAGAGTTTTATGCAAGGAAATGAGATTTTTTTTAAGCACTCTGGCTTGGGAGGGGTTCTAGAGGGGAAAAAATAAAGGTCCAGAGAACCTTCACAGAGCCGTTATAGTAAGCCAGGAGAAAAATGAAGTGGTCTAGAGTAGGGTAGTTTCAGTGGAAATAATGATACATCATCAGATTTAGGATGTATTTTTGAGGTAGAAATGGACGTGGTGGCTAAGAGAGGGATAAAGGATGGCTCTAGGTTTTTGGCTTGAGCAAGTTGGTACTAATACTATTAGCTGGGATGTGGCCAAACATGAGAGGGCCAATTTGGAGATAAAAGGAGATTTCTATTTTAGATACGTTAAATTTGAGATGACTATTACCTACCTAAGCAAAGACACTTCTTGGATATCTATTGGACATGGGTGTACGTCTCCTATCCAAAGAGAGAAACCTACGACCATAGAACAGCATATCCCACTTTTGGGTATTTATCCAAAAGAATTGAAATCAGGATCTAGAAGAGATATTTGCACTCCTGCGTTCACTGCAGCACTATTCACAATAGCCAAGATGTGGAAACAATTTAAATGTCCATTGAAAGATGAGCAGATAAAGAAAATGTGATATATACATACAATGGAATACTATTCAGCCTTTAAAAAAAAGGAAATTCTAAACATACAGTAATATAGATGAACCTTGAGGACGTTATGCTAAGTGAAATAAGTCAGACCCAAAAAGACATATATTGTATGATTCCACTGACATGAGGTATCTAAAATAGTCAAGGTCATAGAATCAAAGAGTGGAATGGTGGTTACCAGGCAGTAGGGGAAGGGGAAAAATAGGGAGTCACTAATCAATAAGCATAAAAGTTTCAGTCAAGCAGGATGAATATGCTCTAGAATCCTGCAGTATAACATTGTACATATAGGCAACAATACATTTAAATGTACATTTAAAAATTTGTCAAGAGGGTTGATCATTGTTTTTTGTTTTTGTTTTTTTTAAAGATTTTGTTTATTTATTTGACAGAGACACAGGGAGAGAGGAAACACAAGCAGCAGGAGTGGGAGAGGGAGAAGCAGGCTTCCCGCTGAGCAGGGAGCCCGATGTGGGACTCGATCCCAGGACCCTGAGATCATGACCTGAGCTGAAGGCAGACGCTTAACGACTGAGCCACCCAGGCACCCCATGAGGGTTGATCATGGTATTTGCAGATGATATTCAGGTTGAGCAATTATCTTCCATTGAGGTCAGCAGAAGACATTCAGGAAATGACAGAGGCAGACCCCGTGACCGGGCTGCAAGGAGGGTGCTGGCCATCCAAATAAACCCAGTTCTTCTGGCTCCAAAACCGGTGATCACTCCCTGCCCCACTCAGCGGCCTCTTCAGAGTAATGGAAGGTCTGTGTCTGGGAGGAACCCTGGAGATTATCTGGTGCTAATTTTCATCTTACAAACGGATTAAATGAAGCCATGAGACAGTAGCTTATTAAAAGTCACACATCTGCTTTTGGGTGCAGTCTGTGAGGATATTGGAAGCATTCCTGTTGTGCTCTAATACTATTTATAAGACTTTTTTCAAAGGAAATGAAACCAATCTCGTATGCCCTCTGTATGCCTCGTGGCTGAATCTCCTTCTGGAGAGAATGGGGTGTAAAGGTTAAGATTTCCAGCCGTAGACTCAGACTCCCAGGGCTGGAGTCCCTGCTCTGTCCCTTAGGAGTCATATGACCTCAGCCTCTCTCAACTTACTCCCCTTATTTGTCAAATGGAGATAATACTAGTATTATCTCATAGAGTTATAATGAGGATTGAGTGAGGTAATACCTGTCAAGCCCTGGGCCTAAGACTTAGCTCATGGTAGTTTCACAATAAATTTTAGCAATCTTTTTTATAGCCTTTGATATTACTTTATATTATTTGCCTCTGTCCTTTAGCACCTAGGATGGAAACGTTAATAACAGACACCCAGAGGTTTATTTCCATGTAGTGGGACTAAAACAAGTGTTTGTTGAGACAGTGACAAAGGAAGGAAGAAAAGAAGGAAGAAAGTAGGCGAGGGAGAGTTTAGCACTGGAAGATCTTTCTTCATTGTCTGGCTCATATTCTGAAATGTGGAATTGTAGAAGCTATTTTTATTATTGATATTGCCCACTTTTTAATCTGTGAAATATGCAGCCAGCATTTTTCACATAGTATAGAAAAGATCAAGAAGAAAGGGGTGTGTCTCAGTGTGTTTTAAGCAGGGCAGACAATTTCCGAGGTTCGCCCATTGTTTTCACTGCTAACCCCGATTCCCGTACCTCATACATTGCTCCTACGGGGTGTCTGTGTGCGTTAGTCAGAGGACAGACAGGACAGAGACAAAGTGCTTTCCCTTAGTGAGCTTGCATGGGGCAGGGCCAGGTGACCGCGGAGTATTTATATAACAACAGAAGCTTCTACAGATCATGTGGTGTAAGGGTTAGGAGCATGGACCCCATGGTCAGACCCCCTAGTTTGGTTCCAGCACTTGGCAACTTTGCACAATTTGCCATAATTTTATTGAAGGGATAGCCACTTGAGATCTCGAACATTTTTATAAATTTCTTATGAAGTCATAGAAATCTTAATACCTTTCGAATTTGCTTCTTTTTATTTTTTCTTGGTGCAAAATGGTGGTTTATTAAAGCACAGGACAGGACCCATGAGCAGAAAGAGCGGCTGCACCAGGGTCTTGAGGAGTGGTGATTATATACTCGGGAGCTGGGGAAAGTAAGGAAAAGGAAGTTTCAAAAGAACTTTCATATGCTAAAAAGGACCAACCTACAAGATACCTACAAGATACTGCCTTTGTCAAGTTAAGGTTGTTTTCCCCACTAGCAAGGTATTAACATTAAGATAGTTGGGAGATTCCTGGAAGAATAATGTCACACAGGTCCCACGCAAGAGGGGGGGTTGGGGGGAGGTTGCAGGGTGTCAGCTTGCGCTTTGTCTTTGAATCTGCTTCTCGAAGGAAGCAATACAAACAAAAATAGGAACATGAATAGGAACAATACAACGTAAATAGGAAAAACATGGGGACTGCATGATAATGAAAACCTATTTAGTTATATACTTACTTACTTATTTTTGCCCCATTTGCTAGAATCTCAAAGCTGAAATGGACATTAAGACATTTTGTAGATGAGAGAATTAGGGAGGCTTACTTCATTGGTGTCCCTAGAGAAGGCTATAGAATCAGACCTGCCCCTTTTCAGAGCTGTTCTGACTTCAGAGGCTGCTGCTTGGGCTTAGTCTTCTCAGCACCTCACTGGATATGGTCTAGGGTCTATAGCCAGGAGAGTACAGAGGTTGCTTCAGTGAGGGAATGCAGCTCTGTGTAAAGAGCACCCAATATACACAATGACACCAGATCTTGCCCTGTTTCTCTTTTTCATTTGTATTTCCTTTCAGTTAATTTTGTTAACTAACTAAAAATTAGTTAACTGATTTTGCAGTCTTTAGAAAATGAAATAAATGGGCTTGCTCATATGGTCTTCACATTTGTATTCATGTTAACTAGATAATTAATCCATTATTTATAATAATGCTTCCAAAAACATATTGAAATGAGAACTGCTTTAAATGAAGGAGGCTTTAAATCTCAACCACATTTATAGCCAAATGATTGCAATAATTATTTTTTGAAACCAGATCATTTAAAAACGAAAGAGCTATTTTTGAAAGTATATAAAACTGATGTCCCATGTATGAACATCTTGCACAATTTAACATAATTTTATTGAAGGGATACCCATTTGAGATCTTAACCTTTTTTATGAATTCCTTATAAAGACATAGAAATCTAATTTGCTTCTCAAAGAAAATAATTTGGAAAATGCCAAGGAAAGAAACATAGAAAGCATTTAACATAAACTGAAATCATTAATACTTAATGGAAAAACATAATAATCCATTCCAAGGCATTTTAAAACAGCTACTAGAAGATCATCCTTTCTAGGAGGCTGGGAAGTTCTTCAAAACTGGTGCTTTTAGTCTTACTCAAAGAAGGACTTGATGGAAATAGAACCTGTTTAAGACCCAAGGATTAGAAGGAAGTGGATGGTGAGGTTCAAATGCCTTCAATGTTATTGCTATTTGTCATCACAGATTTCCACCAAGCTTGCTCCCACGCCTGGCTCCCCATGGTACCATTGGGTCAGAGGTTCTTCTGTGTTGCTTATTGTTTGCTGGACAGGAGGGATGCCCTTTCAGAGTTTCTTCAATTTCAGAGTTGCAAGAACCCATTCTGAAAATATTTGGCAGTGTCAGTTTGCCAAATTTGTTTGCAGAAGCCCCTTTTATTTTGAACCAGTGAGACCCAAAGTCAAGAAATACTTGGGTCAACTTAATGAAACCAAAATCGCAGAGTTCTTATTTGCAAATTTCTAAGACTATTTCATCACTTTCTGTCTTCTCTCTCCTGCTACTATGTTCTTTTGATGACCACTCTTGAGCTATCTCAAGCCCCTTCCTGGGTGGCAGCAGACCACCCACCCCACAGCCTTCTCTGTCCTAAGGCTCATGGGATAGAAGGAAAGAATACTGGAGGGGTAGATTGGGAGGCAGGCAAAGCCAAATCCATGTTCTACTTCTAGTTTTGTAATCTTGGGCAAGATAACCTAAACTCAATGTCTCTTTCTCCTTCTCTCTCCATTTAAAAAAATATATATTTTTTAATTTTATCAAAGTAATGCATACACAGTTAAAGTATCAAATACAACAGAAGCTTTTTTTTTTTTTTAACCAGCCCTCTCTTAAATGATTTGCCTAGTTAAGCAACGCTCTCCCTTCTCTAGTTGTGACCTACTGACCAATGCTCACAGCCAGCTAAACACCAGGGCCTACCTGTCAACTTCTGACCCCACCTGTGGAGATATATGTGGACCAAGAGTCAATTGTGTTTGTTCCCAAACCTGCTATGCCAATTATACTTGTTCATATAATTATTCAATTCAATTATAAAATATGTAAACCAGGGACATATGGGTACATAAAAGAATTGCTATTTCTATAAAAATGCTTTGGAAAGACTCAGTGATGTTGAGCCATTAAAAATAAAATGCTATAGAATAAGGTGTGAAAATATAATGGTTAAATATTAGGAACAGACTCAAATCTAAAAGGATTTTGTTTTGTATCTTTAAGTTCTCAATACACTTCAGTGGAACCAAAAATAGAAAATATAGATGATTATGGGCATGGTTTATGTAAAAAAAAGTGCAGAACTTGAAATATGTAGTTATATTCCATATGCAGAAATCCAGGTCATATTCCCATGCGATTCTTCTGGTATTAATTTTTTTTCCTCTTTCAAATTTTTATTTAAATTCTAGTGATTGGGGCACCTGGGTGGCTCAGTTGTTAAGCCTCTGCCTTCGGCTCAGGTCACGATCCCAGGGTCCTGGGATCGAGTCCCACATCGGGCTCCCTGCTTGGTGGGAAGCCTGCTTCTCCCTTTCCCACTCCCCCTGCTTGTGTTCTCTCTCTCGCTGTGTCTCTCTCTGTCAAATATATAAAATCTTTAAAATAAATAAATAAATAAATTCTAGTGAGTTAACATATCGTGTAATATTGGTTTCAGGAGTAAAATTTAGTGATTCATCACTTACATATAACATCCAGTGCTCATCATAACCAGTCTGGTGCTAAATTAGATAAGATTCACATAAAATGCCAGCACATGTCTGATATTTAATAAGGATTCAGTAGACACTAGATTTTATTGTGGTTATTACTAATTTAATAATTATGCATCCAAGTAATTTTAGAAGAAAACAGAAAAGAAGGTAAGGTTGTCATATAAGACTAATGATGTATTCTATGGTGACTAACATAACATAATAAAATAAAATTAAAAAAAAAATAAAAGAAAGTTACATACTGATCTTAAAAAAAAAAAAAAGAAGGTAAGGTTAGACCAAATTAATATTTCAAAAGAAATAAAATATTGTGATAAAAACAGACACAGAGATCAATGGAACAGAATAGGGAGCCCAAAAATGGACCCTCAACTCTATGGTCAACTAATCTTTGACAAAGCAGGAAAGAATGTCCAATGGAAAAAAGACAGTCTCTTCAACAAATGGTGTTGGGAAAATGGGACAGCCACATGCAGAAGAATGAAACTGGACCATTTCCTTACACCACACACAAAAATAGACTCAAAATGGTTGAAAGACCTCAGTGTGAGACAGGAATCCATCAAAATCCTAGAGGAGAACACAGGCAGCAACCTCTTCAACCTCAGCCGCAGCAGCTTCTTCCTAGGAACATTGCCAAAGGCAAGGGAAGCAAGGGCAAAAATGAACTATTGGGACTTCATCAAGATAAAAAGCTTTTGCACAGCAAAGGAAACAGTCAACAGAACCAAAAAACAATCAACAGAATGGGAGAAGATATTTGCAAATGACATATCAGATAAAGGGCTAGCATCCGAAATCTATAAAGAACTGATCATTATCAAACTCAACACCCAAAGAACAAAAAATCCAATCAAGAAATGGGCAGATGACATGAACAAACATTCTTCCAAAGAAGACATCCAAATGGCCAACAGACACATGAAAAAGTGCTCAACAT
>NW_027679137.1:0-378 GCF_054177405.1 Leptonychotes weddellii
TGGGCCCGAGGGAACCAGCTACTTAAACTGACAAACATTTAGTGACCAGTCACTGTGACAGGTTCCGGAATGTTCAAAAATAAACATCAGGTACCATCGTAGCATAGCTCCAAGGGGCTTATGGTCAGAAGGGGGGGCCCGCGCGTTTGTGCTCGTGCATGGGTGTGTACTGAATGTGCACAGACAGGCCGGCACGGGGCTCAGCACCTGTGTGTGGATTGGGCAAGGGAGCAGCACAGATGCAGGGGCCCCGTTAACCCCGGGAGCGGGGGCAGGTAGCAGATGGACACAGACACCACTGGCCTACGTGGGAATAATGACCATAACTGAATTCACAGGGCCTCTGGTCAGGCACTGCCCATGGATCGGGCACCCCCA
>NW_027679138.1:0-378 GCF_054177405.1 Leptonychotes weddellii
AAATTACACAGGACTTCATAAGCAACTGATCAGATATCACCCATGTAGGAATTATTGAGAGAAGAAAGAGATACAGTATTTACATAACTCAATAGTTTGTTATTTCCATTAAAAATTAAAAAAAAAAACCAGCCTTCCATTTGAGGTAAGATGTGATCACTCATGGTAGTTTTTTGTTCCCACTGATAAATTCTTGGGGGAAAAAAAAGGTAAATTAAAAGTAACATATAGAATAGACATTGTCTATCATCATACTTAACCTGGAAATGAAGAGCTAAAACCATACCTTTTTTTTTTAAAGATTTTATTTATTCATTTGAGAGAGAGAGACAGACAGAGAGAGAGAGCATGAGCAAGGGAGAGAGGCAGAGGGAGAAG
>NW_027679139.1:0-378 GCF_054177405.1 Leptonychotes weddellii
AAATAAATAAATAAAATCTTTAAAAAAAAGTGCTGAAAATAGCCACCTTCACAAATTTCAAAATTAATTCTAACCTAGAACTCTAACTTAGCTAAACAATGAATCAAGAATAGATGTGAAAAGTTCAAAATTGTACCTCCTGTTCTTTCTCAGGAAACTACTAAAGAACGTGGTCCAGCATAATGAGGGAATAAACTAAGAATATGGAAGACACTAAATTCAAGAAATAGGTGATCCAATAAAGGAGGTTATTTGAAGGCAACAGGAAAAGGGCACCCCAGGACCAGTGCAGTGGAGCAGGCCTGGAGAACAACCAGATAAGAGTAAAACAGAAGGAAGCTGGCTATGTTAATTTTACACTGAATTTTAGATCCAAAA
>NW_027679140.1:0-378 GCF_054177405.1 Leptonychotes weddellii
AAACACAGTTTTCAATCCAGTTTTGCCATATGGACACAAAGATGCGTGAGTTAAATGAGGGGTCTCTAGGATTCCTCCTGATCTTAATATTTTGTAGCTGTTTTCTGGGTGTTCCTTTGATATCCACATGTTCTAATCAGGTGTCACCGGGCACCTGGGGTGATACAGTACTGGATAAGTGCCAAGGTTCCCAGGCTCCGGCTAGCCCATTTGTAAGCATTGGTGAATAGCCTGGGTGATGAGTGAATGTCATCAAGAGAGGTATGTGTAACCCTTCACGCATACGTGGAACCGTAGTCACCTGAACTCCAAAGCCGTTCAGCTACAGTTTTGACTTTGTAACAAGAAAACATCTTTCTTTCAGTCTTAGTGATGATA
>NW_027679141.1:0-378 GCF_054177405.1 Leptonychotes weddellii
AGCCAGGGGCAAGACCTGGGGGTTGGAAGCATTCTGAGCCCTCCCCGGAAATGAATGAGATCATCACAAGTAGAGAGATGACCTGCGTGTCTGCGTGGGGCTCTGCTCAGTGTCTCCCTGTGTTTGTAAGTAGGGGCAGCTTCTTCTCCGGAACCCAATTCCCCAGCATTCTGAGAATCAAGCTGCTTTTTTTTTTTTAAGGTTTTATTTATTTATTTGACAGGGAGACACAGCGAGAGCAAGGACACAAGCAGGGGAGTGGGAGAGGGAGAAGCAGGCTTCCCGCGGAGCAGGGAGCCCGATGTGGGGCTCCATCCCAGGACCCTGGGATAATGACCTGAGCCGAAGGCAGAGGCTTAACGAATGAGCCACCCAGGC
>NW_027679142.1:0-378 GCF_054177405.1 Leptonychotes weddellii
AAACCGTGATCTGAGGCACAGTTGGGCCACTATTCCAGCAGGGACCCAACAGGCGGCAGATCCAGGGAGACTCCCCTTCCTCCCCTTGGAAGAGCAGCGCAGGAGTGCACCGCAGGGATCTGCTGGGTTTGGAGACTCCATACCGAGTCGGGTGCCAGAGATAGAAATGCTTGGTCACAGGCCAGGTGAGCACGGAGTGTGGCTGGAGACCGGGAAGACGGGAGTGACTGACTGCTTTTCTCTGGGGGCTCACTGAGGAGTGGGGCCCCAAGTTCTCAGCTCCTCTGGGGTGGAGATTGGGAGGCTGCCGTTTTCACTCTCGTCCTCCAAAGCTGTATGGAAAGCTTGCAGGGAACAAAAGCTCCCGAGAGCAAACCC
>NW_027679143.1:0-378 GCF_054177405.1 Leptonychotes weddellii
ATTTCACTGCTTCTTTCAATGTTGATAACTTATTCAGCAGTTGTAAACTATTATGTGAATTAAAGAAAACCTGTCCCTGGCCAGATTCAGCCCACGGGGCAGGAGTTTAGCAACCTCTGATCTGGAAGAGTGTCGTACGTAGAGCAAAGTTCGATTTAATGCCTTAAAGCTTCATGTGTGGTGTCTCCCCTCCTGCTTCGTGACAGCACAGGCTTCCCATTCTGGATGTTCTTGCATGGCACGTTGTATCTTTCCTTACTCTTCCTGCCTTATTCTAAACCCCAGTCCCCCAACCTGGAAAACACATTCCCGTGGATATGGAATGATAAAGAGAGATTGATGGGTTGCCCTTCAGAAGCATCCTATTTGCATGTATCA
>NW_027679144.1:0-378 GCF_054177405.1 Leptonychotes weddellii
AAGACCTCCCCTGGTTGTGGCGGCTGGACAAGGCAGGCAGCCTCCAGGAGCTGGAAAGGGCAAGAAAACACCTCCCCGAGCCTCCAAAAGGGAACACAGCCCTGCTGACATCTTGACTTCAGGCTGGGGAGACTCATTTCAGAATTCCAACTTCCAGATTGATAAGGTAAAGCATTCGTAGTTTTTTTTTTTTTTTTTTTTAAAGATTTTATTTATTTATTTGACAGAGAGAGAGCAGGAACACAAGTAGGGGGAGTGGGAGAGGGAGAAGCAGGCTTCCCAGGGAGCAGAGAGCCCGATGCAGGGCTCGATCCCAGGACGCTGGGATCATGACCTGAGCCGAAGGCAGGTGCTTAATGACTGAGCCACCGAGGCACC
>NW_027679145.1:0-378 GCF_054177405.1 Leptonychotes weddellii
CTCTTCCACCAGTCAGTCCATGGTGCCCAGTGCTCCAAGATGGATCCAGAGGTGAGTGGAGGGGTCTCTGGAACTCACCCAGGCCACAGCCAATCTCCTTCTCACTGGGCAGAGAAGTGCCATAAGGACAGCTCCTTGTGTATACCAGTCGAAATTTGGGGGCCTGTAGGGCCCCCACTCATTCCCCCCCCCAGGCTCTCTGATGTCTTTGTTTATCTCACAAGCCCATCTTACTGCCCTCAGGCCTCCACCTGCACCTCCTAGGTGGTCAGACTGGTCTGTTCAGGTTTTGTAAATCTTCCTAACTCAGTTTTGGTAGGTTGTGTGTTTCTAGGAATGTACCCATTTCTTCTAGGTATGTAATTTCTTGGTATGTAA
>NW_027679146.1:0-378 GCF_054177405.1 Leptonychotes weddellii
GGGGGCCAATCACAGAGCCCCCCTGCTCCCCAGGGAGGACCAAAGGGGAAAGCGGCCTCATCCCATGGGGTCACCCACTGGGCTTCATACCCGCTGGAACTTGGCTGGAGAAAGCTGCTGGGGGCAGTGAGCTTCTCACTCTCCCCTCGAGGTCCTGATAGCCCGGCCCCCACCCCCCACCCTGGGGAAACAGGGTTTCAGCACAGACACTTAGGCTACCCACAACCCTCTGGCTGTGGGAGCAGGGGCCCCAAGAGAGGGACCCGTACCTGCCTAGAGAAGGGGGACCCTGAGCCACAGGCTGGGGAGGAACGGGAGGCATGCAATACTGCAGGCTCAACTTCAGTGTTTGTCTCTTGCAGACCTCCCCATGATGAC
>NW_027679147.1:0-7553 GCF_054177405.1 Leptonychotes weddellii
GCTGAGCAAAATAAGTCAATCAGAGAAAAACATGTATCATATAACCTCACTGATATGAGGAATTCTTAATCTCAGGAAACAATCTGAGGGTTGCTGGAGTGGTGGGGGGTGGAAGGGATAGGGTGGCTGGGTGATAGACCCTGGGGGGGGCATGTGCTATGGTGAGTGCTGTGAATTGTGTAAGACTGTTGAATCACAGACCTGTACCTCTGAAACAAATAATACAATATATGTTTAAAAAAAAAAAGGAGATAGCAGGTGGGGAAGAATGAAGGGGGGGAAATCGGAAGAGGAGACGAACCATGAGAGACTATGGGCTCTGAGAAACAAACTGAGGGTTCTAGAGGGGAGGGTGGGGGGGGATGGGTTAGCCTGGTGATGGGTATTAAAGAGGGCACGTATTGAATGGAGCACTGGGTGTTATACGCAAACAATGAATCATGGAACACTACATCAAAAACTAATGATGCAATGTATGGTGATTAACATAACAAAATAAATAAATAAATAAATAAAATGTTTAATATAGCCAAAAAAAGTAAAATTCCCCATATTGTGATATATGACTATAAGTTTGTTTACAAAATTATTTTTTCCTATTCTGTTTCTTCTGTACAGATAAACTTGGCTAAATATATATTTCTAGGTATTATGATAGGGTTTCTCAACATTTGTTGAGCATAAAAAATCACGTGGAAGCCTTGTTAGAATGTTAGAATCACTTCCATCTCCAGAGATTCTGAACCATGCCCTCAGTTCAGCATGGGGCTCAGGAACCTGCTTTGATAAGCAGTGCATATGACTCACATGTTGGTGTTGCATGGACCACACTTGGAGTAAAAATAGCCTGAGGCATCACTTGGAAAGAATTTTGTTAGGAGACCCATGCATCAGATAAACTCAAATATATTCTCAACCTGGAACTTTATGATTAATCTATCCATTAATTGATACATCTTTAGTCTGGTCATTAATGTGGAACAAATTTATTTGGGGGAAGTTAAGAATTCTCTATATTCTTAATATTATGCAATTGTTGAATGTGAAATTAAGAATAAAGGGTTGCTACAAGGCATAGGGAAAAGTGTGAACTTTGGAATCAGACACTCCTGGATTAGAATCCCGACTTTATCACTTACTAGATGTGTAACCTCAGGCAGTCAGTTTTTCAAATGATAAAACTAATAACTACATTGAAAGGTAATTATGAAGGATAAATTAAATTTTTGTCTATGCTTCAAACTAATAGTAGGGCATCTATATTTATGCTTCATAAAAATCCATAATTATCTTACTTTTTCCTACTGCAGGAAACTATACAATGGTTATTTGGTTTTCCTAATGAATAAGCTTACCATTCCACCAGCTAAAAAAAAAATCCTCTTCCATCTTTCTAAGGTCAGACCACCTTTATTTCTTACTAGGATTGCTGCAAAAGACTCCTAATTATTACCTTTGACTCTACATTTAATCCATTTTCTGCAGTGCATCCAGGCTGATTTTACTACGATCCAAGTCTGGTGAGTCAATTCTCTGTTCGTCAAGTTAGTGAGGACTCCCTATTGTACTCAGAAAAAAGTCAGCCTACAGAGTATTTCATGATATGTGTATTGCTTATTTCTCCTGCATTATTTCTAGTCATTCCTAATTTACTCTCTACACTCTAGCTATATAGAACTTTAAACTTCCATTAAGAAACTCTCTTACCTACTCCTACTTTATGCTGCATTTGTCTGAGCAAACAGTACATGCATTTTGGACCTCACATTAGACATTGTTTTTCTTCTTAGATGCTTTCTGTTTTCCCAGATTCTCTGGTTTTACTTTTCTAGAAGTCTTTCTATGACATTTAACACAAGTATCACATTGTATTGTAGTTGCTGCACTTGCCATTCTCTCCCAACAGATCATTACCCGGTGAGAAGGGGTAATATCTATCTTTAGTTATCACATTCCAGTGTTTAACACAGTGCGTGGCTCACAATACTTCCCACAAAAATATTTGTCTAGAGAATGAAAGTATGTATATGATCATTGAATACTACAATGTCAGAGAAAAAGTTCCTAGCTCTGGATTTATCATCTAAATTCGACAGACGTGATACAGAGGGGAATGTGGCAAGGTTAAAGGCCAATAGGAAACAGTAAGATAATCAAGGTTCTAGATAACAGAAAGGGGTTTTCAGAAAAAGCATAGGCATTGAAAGCTTTGGAGCAGTCCTCTCATGACAGCAGCTGGATGTGTTTTGCTGCAGCATATCAACATATTCTCTGTCACTCAATATATTTCACAATGTCTCTAGTTCGGCAGTAAGAGAGCCTGATATCTTCATTATTCTCCCCTCCATCTTGCATATGTTCTCATTAAAAGAGAAAAATGCTAAAAACAATCAGAAAATAGAGGGCTCTTAGTCCTTTATTAATTGGGTCATACTTATACTTCTTAAAAAATAAAAATCACTTTTGGTTAAACCAAGGTTTTCCCTAATGTATTAAAGACATCCTTGAATTTGTTAAGAAATAACTAAGTTTCACACATCTGCATATTGTGTACTTAAAGATTTTGTTTTACCTATTTTACCAATTATCCCTAAGTACTTTATGACTTTATTTTGTCATAAGAGATGTTAATTTCACCAAGTTGTGTTAAGTGCCCACAAGTTGGCAGACAATATGCTAAATAAACAATGAAGATAAAATGCAAAACTGTTTCTAGGCACCTGTGATCATGACCCTCACGAATTTACATTTAGTACAAGTTATATTTTCAACAATTATTTTGAAGCATTTTTTAAATCTTTTGTTAAATATTTACTTTATGGCAATTTTTTCAGGATTTTGTAAATTGTTTGCAATATCCTTTGCAAAGTATTCTGAGCATAAAATTTGCCAAGTCTTTATATGTGGAAATATTTTAAGCTGAAAAAATAGATTAGTAGATGGGAAGGAAATTTTTGAATGGTTCAAACTCTTCATGCTAGAATTAGTGTTGAGTCTGTCAGGGACACATAAAACATAATTGTTATATCCGGGTAGATTAGATGACCTTAAATTCTGTTGCAACTCTGAGATGTATGTTTAAATGTAGCTCTTTCCCTTAATTGTCTTTATACTTCAGAAAGTGAAATCCTGTTTCACCCATTGTTAAAGATGTAACAGTTTGTGTTGTTTTGTTTTTGTTTTTTTGGGGGGGGTTGGTTTTGTTTTTTGTTGTTTTTTTTTTGTTACCTTAGAAAATAGATGTCTTGGCTTTACCTCAATATTTACTTGTAAGCAAGAAAACATTATCCAAGGGCAACATTTCTTTCCAGGGACATTATCTCTTAAATAAATATCTGAGAACAAGTCTTTTTTTTTTTTAAAGATTTTATTTATTTATTTGAGACAGAGAGAATGAGAGACAGAGAGCATGAGAGGGAGGAGGGTCAGAGGGAGAAGCAGACTCCCTGCCAAGCAGGGAGTCCGATGCGGAACTCGATCCCGGGACTCCAGGATCATGACCTGAGCCGAAGGCAGTCGCTTAACCAACTGAGCCACCCAGATGCCCTGAGAACAAGTCTTAAAAAAGTATTTCTGGAACAATTTTGATCCCAGTGCCCTACTTATTTATGTCGTTCCTCTCAAATCCATTAATGCAATCCTTTTCGATGGATAGGGCTATATACCACTTATTTAGCTAATTTAATGATGAGGGGAGCCGTTGGTTATAAAAGATGCTTTGATCAAAAGATCTCCAGTAACTGCCTAGAAAAGAAAAGTCTTCAGAACTAAGAGTTAAAAGATGTTGAGCTTCTTCAGGGAAAATATCCTATCCGGAGAAAGAAGATTGTGGCCATTTATTGTAGCAATCATAAATACAGTAAAGACTTGGAAAAAAGTTATCATTCAGTTTTAATCAGGTTACTCAAATAGAACAGCTGCAGGCAGAGATTGCTGTTTAGGCGGAAAATGGGAAAGACTCTTTCTTATAAAGCATAATGTTGTAGGGTCATATATGAAAAATGGGACCTTTCTCTGCTCTTTCCATAAGAAAGCATAAAAGCATGCTTTAACCGATTTGGGGTCTAACTGGGTATTGATTAATATCACCATATAATGGCCCAGATGTACTTTCAAGGACAAAGGTGGATAAAAAAAAATCAATTTCATCGCTAAATTCATTCTTTTTCATACATTTTATTTCCTTTGAATTATGATTTTCAACTTATTAAAGATCATGAAAATCAGTAGTTTGAAGAAAAGAGTTTTTAAAATTCCAAAATATCACCCTGGAGTGAAGTTAGAAATTGTCAGCAAACAACAAAACCTGTTTATAAAGTGAATCTTGCTTATTAATTTAAATACTGAAGTTTTTAAAAATCATTTTTTTCCTTTGGGGAAGTGAAGAAGGATGAATTGACTCATGATGTTCTTTTTTTTTTTCTTTTAAAGGAAGAATCAAGAAAATAAGAAGGCATGAAAATTACCATCATGATTTAATTAATATCAATCTAACAAAGTGATATGTAAAATGTCGATTTTCTTTAGTAACATCAAAGCAACACCTAGGTTTAATCCTGTGTTTATAACTATGAGCTGTGATCAGCTAAGATCTCTTTTTAAGAAACTGAAATAAAAGACACTTCCTTTACCTTATAATCTTTGTGAAGCATAAGAGATATCAAATTAACTCTCTGGGGCATAATTGGCATTCATAAATAACCTGTGTCTACAGGCACTGCCCTTCTTGTTTAGTGGATTCTCCCCGTCTTCCTAGGGGCAAAAGAAAGAAGCATCTTGTAGGAGGGATATTTTCAGTGCATAATAATCTTTACCTCAAGAGCTCTTCTTTTCACTCCAGAAGTTACTATTTGACTGTATTTCTGCTCTTTGCCAGACGGGACCTGATCACCACCCTAGCTGGGGTGTATTCATTAGTGGCAGACTGTGTGCTCTCCTTCAATACTCTTCTCACACATTATTTGTCATTTTAGTAACAAGACTTTGGGCTTTTGAAATTTAAATAGAAAAAATTCTGATAATATTTAGTGTATCTTAATAGGCTATAAAGGACTGAAATAACCCAGTTTGTTTTATTTTAAGATCATCCTATTGACATTCAGGTGAACTTGGGTTGTAGAATAAAGAACAGACAGAAAGAAGAATTTAGGTCAATGGAAAATGTGTGGGTAGTGTAGCTGAAGATTCGAAATACCTGTGTTTTCAAGGGTATAGAGCAACAGGCATGCTCAAGCAATACTGGTGCAAGTAGAAATATGTGTAGACACTTATCTTTTGGGGCCCATTTTCAACTAAGAAAAATTATTGCCCTTCCCTTCTTTTTCTTTCATTTTTTAAAAATTTTATTATGTTATGTTAATCACCATACATTACATCATTAGTTTTTGATGTAGTGTTCCATGATTCATTGTTTGCGTATAACACCCAGTGCTCCATTCAATACATGCCCTCTTTAATACCCATCACCAGGCTAACCCATCCCCCCACCAACCTCCCCTCTAGAACCCTCAGTTTGTTTCTCAGAGTCCATAGTCTCTCATGGTTTGTCTCCCTCTCTGATTTCCACCCCCCCCTTCGTTTTTCCCTTCTTACTATCTTCTTTTTTTTTTTTTTTAACATATAATGTATTATTTATTTCAGAGGTACAGGTCTGTGATTCAACAGTCTTACACAATTCACAGCGCTCACCATAGCACATACCCTCCCCAACTTCTATCACCCAGCCACCCCATCCCTTCCACCCCCCACCACTCCAGCAACCTCAGTTTGTTTCCTGAGATCAAGAATTCCTCATATCAGTGAGATCATATGATACATGTCTTTCTCTGATTGACTTATTTCACTCAGCATAATACCCTCCAGTTCCATCCACGTCATTGCAAATGGCAAGATTTCATTCCTTTTGATAGCTGCATAATAATAGCCAAACTATAGAAAGAGCCAAGATGTCCATCAACAGATGAATGGATAAAGAAGATGTGGTATATATATACAATGGAATATGCCCTTCCCTTCTTAATGCCTTTCAAACTTGCCTCCCTGACTGGCTTAGTATCATCCCCCATTCTTAAGAGTTGGTGTCTTGTTATTTTACAAGAATAATGTATTAACTAGCTCATTTAGAAACTATTAGTGCATTGTTGTCAAACAATAATACGATAGGTTTTACAAAGCAAGACTCTAAGGAAGATACCAGGGAGGACACTTGGTATCCCCCAAATTTGGGAGACATAGTATTTAAGCAGCTTGAAGCTCTTTCCAACTGGTGAGTCAATTCAGTTGCCAACACAAAAATGAGACACATTTGAAAATGGCAGCAAAACTATGAAATACAGAAGAGAAGGCACAAAGACCAATTTAACCCTTTTAAGTAAGTGATTTGGCCACTGGATTTGTGTGTTGATAAAATAGGAAATAAAATAATGGTTTTCAGCATTTATTAACCATGAATTTATTTATTTAAATGATATGTGAGTTAAAGGTATCAAACATACAAAAGAGGAGGGACTCTTGTTGATGCTAGCACATGGTAATGGTTCATGAAAGGAACAATGTACAAGGAGACTTTAAATGCACACAGTTAAAAACTCGTTGGGTCATATAACTCAAGAGCATATAAGAAAAGCTGCCTGAAGATATGGTATTAAGAATTTAGAACAGTGAATCCAGTTGTTAAGTCTCGATTTACTGGTAATAAAAGTTGTTATTGGGTACTTTAAAACCCTCATGGCAGGGGAAGACACCAAAACCAGGCGTCTTATTTGGGATTCTTAAGGTATAGCTTCAGTACTGCCTGTTGATATTACTTTGTTTACTTCTCCCTGAGGAACAGAAGATGAATAGTGGGTCTTTCAACTGTAGCATTTCTATGTTCATCTTATATCTTTTGATGCAAAATAAATCTTGTCATTTGAGCAGATTTATTCTGTCAAGTATTGAATTAGTGCCATTCTCTCAGACTTGGACTCAAGAATGGCACCATGAAACCATTAGGCTTAGAAGGGAGAGGAGCAAGATGGCAGAAGAGTAGAAGACCTAGGGCGCCTGGGTGGCTCAGTTGGTTAAGCGACTGCCTTCGGCTCAGGTCATGATCCTGGAGTCCCTGGATCGAGTCCTGCATCGGGCTCCCTGCTCGGCAGGGAGTCTGCTTCTCCCTCTGACCCTCCCCCCTCTCATGTGCTCTCTCTCTCATTCTCTCTCTCTTAAATAAATAAATAAAAAATCTTTAAAAAAAAAAAAAGAGTAGAAGACCTAAATTTCTTCTGGTCCCGGGAATTTAGCTGGATAAGAATCAAACCATTCTGAACACCTACGAACTCAACAAGAGATCAAAGAAAAGAATAGCAGCAACTCTCTGAACAGAAAAGCGACCACTTTCTGGAAGGTAGGATGTGTGGAGAAGTGAATCCAAGGCGATATTCGGGAGGATAGATGGCAGGGAAGGGGGCCTCTGTCAGCTGCTACCGGCAAGTGATAGAGCCGCAGAGCACAAAATCAGAACTTTTAGAAGTCGGCTCCACTGAGTGACGTCACTCCAGTGGCTAAGCAGGGGG
>NW_027679148.1:0-378 GCF_054177405.1 Leptonychotes weddellii
ATGCTAATGAAGGGAAGATAGCATGTGTGACCTTCAACTCTTTAAATTAAGCTCAGCTTCCCACAAAGTTGAGTAACTGTCTCATGTGTTTATCTTCCTGTAATAAAAGGCCATGATGATTAGGAAATGCACAAATACACATCCCAAGGACCACATCAAGAAATCACCAGGATGGGGCACCTGGGTGGCTCAGTTGGTTAAGCGACTGCCTTCGGCTCAGGTCATGATCCTGGAGTCCCGGGATCGAGTCCCGCATCGGGCTCCCTGCTCGGCGGGGAGTCTGCTTCTCCCTCTGACCCTCCTCCCTCTCATGCTCTCTGTCTCTTATTCTCTCTGTCTCAAATAAATAAATAAAATCTTTAAAAAAAAAAAAAGAAA
>NW_027679149.1:0-378 GCF_054177405.1 Leptonychotes weddellii
ATAGAAAAAAAAGAAAACAAAACAACCCGAGCAACAACAAGAACAATAGTAAAACAAACAAAAGAAAACCTTTTTCTTCTCTAACACCGTCTGACGCATTCCCTGGGCTTTTGGGAACCCTGCCAGTCTTCAGGATGCTGAGATCCCTGGAGGATAAAAAGGACAAACCACAGGCTATCTTTTTTTTTTTTTTTTTTTTTTTTAAAGATTTTATTTATTTATTTGAGACAGAGAGAATGAGAGACAGAGAGCATGAGAGGGAGGAGGGTCAGAGGGAGAAGCAGACTCCCCGCCGAGCAGGGAGCCCGATGCGGGACTCGATCCCGGGACTCCAGGATCATGACCTGAGCCGAAGGCAGTCGCTTAACCAACTGAGCC
>NW_027679150.1:0-378 GCF_054177405.1 Leptonychotes weddellii
CAGCACTCCAGCCAGTGCTGGCCTTTTGCTTTGTCCAGTGAAATGTTCCTTCCCTTCTCCCTCCCTCCTCCCCACCCCTCAACAACAATCCTGCAGGGCTGCATGGTTCTTGCCCGACTTACAGCGGGGGGCACTGCCTGTCAGCTTCCCAGGCTGGGATTCGAACCCGGGCCGCCCAACTCCAAGAGCCCAGACACCGTCCCTGCTCCCACGTCTAATCAGTTCATTAAAAACCCTCCTGGCACCACCACCCCCGCCTCGCTGCCCAGCCACAGAGACCTCAGCTGCTCCATTTCCAGGAGAGCAAATTCCTTCCCGGCTGCAGAGGAGCCGGGATAATGTAGGCAGGCAATTTAAACAGCTCCAGCAAAATACACC
>NW_027679151.1:0-378 GCF_054177405.1 Leptonychotes weddellii
AAAGTAATATAAATTCAGCAGAAACCATAATTCAAATTGTGAATTTAGTCTTTTCCTAGACTAGAAATAATGTAATACAATACTCTCCAGTGATGTTGGGTAGTGTGGTAAGCTACAGCTCCCAGTCAGCCACATGATCACAAGAACAAACAACTGATACAACCATTCTGTACCCATACAACCAGTCTTTTTTTTTTTTTAATTTCAGTACAGTATCCAATAAATTACATGAGATGTTCGACATTTATAAAATATGAAAAACCCACAGCGAATATCATTCTCACTGGGGAAAAATTGAGAGCTTTCCCCCTAAGGTCAGGAACACGGCAGGGATGTCCACTATCACCACTGCTATTCAACATAGTACTAGAAGTCCTA
>NW_027679152.1:0-378 GCF_054177405.1 Leptonychotes weddellii
ACAAAATCGGAACTTTTAAAAGTCTGCTCCGCCAAGGGACGTCACTCCGGTGGCTAAGAGGGGGGTGGAACACTCGTGAGACAGTGTGGTCTCAGGATCCTCAGGGTCACAGAAAGACTGGGGGTGCCTGAGTGCGGCAGAGCTGCCAGGTATCAGAGCAGGGAAGCCTGATGCAGAGGCGGAGCCCGGGCGCGGGCTCTCAGCTCGGGTTGCCATAAACCGTAATCCGCAGCACAGTCGGGCCACTGCTCCTCCAGCAGGGACGCAACAAGCAGCAGATCCGGGGAGACTCACCTTCCTCCCCCGGGAGGAGCGGCGCGGGAGGGCACCGCAGGGATCTGCTGGGTTTGGAGACTCCACCCGGGGTCGGGTGCCAGA
>NW_027679153.1:0-378 GCF_054177405.1 Leptonychotes weddellii
GACAAACTCTTACCCTCTCTGATTTCACACAATCTGTTTATGATTTTATACATACTCAGAAATAGAAAGGCCCAGTGTAATTGTTTTAAAACTAGGGTTATGTCAACATATATTTGGCAAGGTTTCTAAGTGTTATTACAAAGTAAGTGATTATTCGAAATAAATTCAAAAGAAGACTTAAAAAAAGTTAATAGCTTTGATTTTCATCACCACTTAAGTATATGGGAAAATAATGTCCAATTGGGTAAGATTGATAAGATGGATTCTAAAACAATGGATTCATGAAGTAAATCTAAATTTTAAGTACTGTAGATAAAATATTTAGACAAAAATAAATGACAAGATGTTTGGGCTCAAGTAGATAACAAACACTGTCTC
>NW_027679154.1:0-378 GCF_054177405.1 Leptonychotes weddellii
ACAATTATAAGAACATATTATGAGCAAGTATATGCCAGCAAATTAGACAATATGGAAGAAATGGATGCATTCCTAGACATGCTTAAACTACCAAAATGGAACCAGGAAGAAATGGAAAACCTGAACAGACCCATAACCAGTACGGAAATTGAAGCAGTAATCAAAAATCTCCCAACAAACAAGAGCCCAGGGCCAGATGGCTTCTCAGGGGAATTCTACCAAACACTCATTAACAAGGAACCTATTCTTCTGAAAGTGTTCCAAAAAATAGAAATGGAAGGAAAACTCCCAAACTCTTTTTATGAGGCCAGCATTACTTTGATCCCAAAACCAAAGGCCCCACCAAAAAGGAGAATTACAGACCAATATCCCTGATGA
>NW_027679155.1:0-378 GCF_054177405.1 Leptonychotes weddellii
AGTTGGGGTGCACAGATATAGATCTGGGGGTCATGAGCCTTATCAAGAAGGAGTAGCTGAAATTATGAGAATGGATGAGCTATCTCAGGAGGAGGGAACAGTGCAATGAGAACAAGAGCTGACAGGGTACCACCTTGGAACCACCACTATTTCAGAGGTAGAAGGCTGAGATAAAGCAGCCAGAGGGATAGGAGGGGGCCTTGCGGACCAGGGATCCTGCCAGAATCCATACTTCATACCTTCACGATCATTTTATTTATTTTATTTTTTATTTTTTTAAAGATTTTATTTATTTGACAGACAGAGACACAGCAAGACAGGGAACACAAGCAGGGGGAGTGGGAGAGGGAGAAGCAGGCCTCCTGCTGAGCAGGAGCC
>NW_027679156.1:0-378 GCF_054177405.1 Leptonychotes weddellii
AAGGTTTCAGTGTGTACAGGGAAGTATTGAGAAGATAGTAAATGAAGTGATCCAGACGTGGGATAGAGATTGTTTGCTCCCCTCAGCCTTTCTGGGGCACAGGGCTCGGGATGGACTGCTGCTACTACACATGTAGCTCCGTCTCCAGGCAGGGAGCATGTGGAGGACCTCGAAGTGCAATATTTTTTTTTTTTAAAGATTTTATTTATTTATTTGAGAGAGAGAGAATGAGAGAGAGCAAGCACATGAGAGGGGGGAGGGTCAGAGGGAGAAGCAGACTCCCTGCCGAGCAGGGAGCCCGATGCGGGACTCGATCCAGGGACTCCAGGATCATGACCTGAGCCGAAGGCAGTCGCTTAACCAACTGAGCCACCCAGG
>NW_027679157.1:0-378 GCF_054177405.1 Leptonychotes weddellii
CCTGACTCGGGGCTCTATCCTACAACCCTGAGATCATAACCTGAGCCAAAATCAAGAGTCAGCTGAGCCACCCAGACACCCCTCTTCTCTATCTTTTTTTTTTTTTTTTAAAGATTTATTTATTTGAGAGAGAGAGTACATGAGAGGGGGGAGGGTCCGAGGGAGAAGCAGGCTCCTCCCTGAGCAGGGAGCCCGATGCGGGACTCGATCCCAGGACTCCGGGATCATGACCTGAGCCGAAGGCAGTCGCTTAACCAACTGAGCCACCCAGGCGCCCCCTCTTCTCTATCTTATATGTTAGAAAAATTTTTTGGTAATTACTACATATTCTTAGGTTGTTTCAGTGAGTACTTGGTAAGGTTGTCAGTGGTTTTTGGC
>NW_027679158.1:0-7553 GCF_054177405.1 Leptonychotes weddellii
CTCAAATACATCTTCTAGTCCTCTCTCTGTCTCCACTCCCTCCAGGATTCCAATTATTCTGACATTGGAATGCTTCATGGTGTCACTTATTTCTCTGATTCTATTTTCAAGGATTCTGAGTTGTTTTTCCCTGGCCTCCTCTTTTCGCTTTTTATCTATTATATTGTCTTCCAGGTCGCTTATTCGCTCTTCTGCCTCAGTTACCTTAGCTGTTAGATTATCTAGATTGGATTGGATCTCATTGATAGCATTTTTAAGTTCTGCCAATTCCCCTTTTATTTCTGTCCTTAGAGACTCTATGTTGCCATTAATCGATTTCTCCATTCTAGCCATCGTCTTCACAATTGCTAGCCTGAATTCTATCTCCAACATCTTGGTTATATCTGCATCCATTTGTAAATCTGCAGCATAAGTCATAATCTCTGAGTCTTTTCTATTTTGGGAGCTCCTTCTCCTAGTCATTCTGTTGATGGGTGTTTGAGGGAATGTATAGAGTCCAAATTATTGACCAGAACCCAAGCAAGATGCACCTGTTTTCTTGGGACCTTAGGGTTGCTGACCTCTTGTTTTCCCAGCCTGTCTTCTGCGGGTGGAGCCTGCCGTGCTGTTACTCAGGCAACCCTGTTTGGGCGGAGTTGTCCTGCCCCCCGTGGCGTGGGATGGGCTCAGCGGGAATCAGTCTTTGGGGCTTTTGTTCTCTGGCGGCTTTCCACGTCTCTTCCGCCAGTCAGAGATAAGATATGGTTTCCAACCCTCTGCCTCAGAGCAGAGAGATCGCAGTCTGTTCTTCAGTGAGCTCTCCAGGCCACACAATCTCCGTTTCTGTCCGTGCTGCTATAAACTGCAGCGTCCTGGGTTGTGCGCCCCTTCGCAGCACTCCCAGTCCTGCCTCCAGGTCAGGGCACGTCTCTGCCCTTTGTGCTTCTAAAACTGACAGCCGCTCGCAGTTCGTGCGCGGGACCCCACCCTGGGGGCTGCCCTAAAGTCCTTTCCCCGCCACTACCGGTCTGCGAGTCTGTGCCCGTCCCCAGCGCGGGAGGCTGTCACTCACCGGCGGTGCAGGATCCCCACGGCCAGACACCCTCCCACTGTCGTTTATCCTCCGATATCTGCCCTCGGAATCACGGCTCCCTGCTTTGTACCTCAAAACCTGTGATATTCTGTTTGTAGAGATCCAGATCTTCTTACATCTCACGTTGGTTTCGTGGGTGCTCAGAGTGGTCTGGTAGATATCCAGGTCAATTCTGGGGACCAGTTGAAATAGGGTCCCCTACTCCTCCGCCATCTTTCCCCCCTCCTGAATTAATTTTTTTTTAAAGATTTATTTATTTGAGGGGCACCTGGGTGGCTCAGTCGGTTAAGTGTCTGTCTTTGGCTCAGGTCATGATCTCATGGTCCTGGGATTGAGTCCTGCATCCATCTGCTCCTTGCTCAGCGGGGAACCTGCTTCTCCCTCTACCTGCTGCTCCCCCTGCTTAAGCTCTCTCTCTGACAAATAAATAAATAAAATCCTAAAAAAAAAGATTTATTTATTTGAGAGAAATGGGGAGTGGGGGTGGATTGGACAGGGGCAGTTGGAGAAGGAGACAGAGTCTTAAGAAGACTCTGCGCTGAGTGGGGAGCCAGACTTAGGGCTCAGTCTCACAACCTTGAGATCGCAACTTGAGCCCAAACCGAGTCCAACGCTTAACTGACTGCACCACCCAGGTGTGCCTGAATTAGTAATTTTGTATTCTTTGGGTAAATACCTAGTAGTGCAATTGCTGAATCATAGGATATTTATATTTGTTACTTTTTGAGGAACCCCCATACTGTTTTTCAGAGTGGCTGCACCAGTTTGCATTCCCATCAATGGTGCAAGAGGGTTCTCCTTTCTCTGCATCCTCACCAGCACCTGTTGTTTCTTGCAATGTTGACTTCAGCCATTCTGACAGTTGTGAGGTGATATCTCATTGTAGTTTTGATTTGTATTTCCGTGGTGATGAGTGATGTTGAGCATGTTTTCATGTGTCTGTTGGCCATCTTTGTATCTTCTTTAGGAAAATATCCCTGTCTTCTGATCATTTTTAAATCAGATTATTCATTTTTTGGGTGTTGAGTTTTGCAATGACATGGATAGACCAATGACATAGGTGTTGTTTTCAATGGCATGGAAAGAGTATTATGCTAAGTGAAATAAGTCAGTCAGAAAAAGACAAATACCATATGATTTCACTCATTTGTGGAATTTAAGAAATAAAACAAAGAAGCAAAGGGTGAAAAGAGGGAGAGGCAAACCAAAACAGAGTCTTAACTATAGAGACAAACTGATGGTTACCAGAGGGGAGGTGAGTGAGGGGAATGGGCTAAATAAGTGATAGGGATAAGGAGTGCACTTGTGTGGTGAGCACTGAGTGTTGTATGGAGGTGTTGAATCACTATATTGTACAGCTGTATAATATTACACTGTATGTTAACTAACTGGAATTTGAAAAAAAAAAAAACTTAAAAAAAAGTCAATTGCTTTCCTATATACCAGCAATGACCAAGTGAAATTTGAAATTGAAAACACATAATCATTTACATTAGCACCCAAAGAAATGAAATACTTAGGTATAAATCTTACAAAATATATACAAGGTCTATCTGAGGAAAAGAATAAAATTCTGATGAAAGAAATCAAAGAGAAATAAATGGAGAGACATTCTATGTTCATGCGTAGGGAGACTCAATATTTTCTTTTTTTTTTTTTGAGACTCAATATTTTCAAGATTAGTTTTTCTCAACTTTATCTATAAATTCAGTGCAATCCCAATCAAATTCCCAGCAACTTATTTTGTGGATGTCAACAAACTGATATCATAGTTTATATAGAGAAGCAAGTCTCAGAATAGCCTACTAATTATTGAAGTAGAAGAACAGAGTCAGAGGACTGACACTACTTGACTTCAAGACTTACAAAAAAGTTATAGTAATCAAGGCAATATCCATAGTTTTGGTGAAAAAACAGAAAAATAGATCAGTGGAACAGAAGGGAGAGTTCACAAATAGTCCTACATAAATATAGTCAATTGATCTTTGACAGAGGAACAAAGGCAGTATAATGGAGTAAGGATAGTCCTTCCAACAAAGTGCTGGAAAAACTGACATTCACATGCAAAAAAGGAAAAAAATGCATCTCGACACATTTGAGAGAGAGAGAGAGAGTGCACAAGCAGGGGGAGGGGTAGACGAGAAGCAGACTCCCCACTGAGCAAGGAGCCTGATGTGGGACTCGATCCTAGGACCCTGAGATCAAGACTGAGCTGAAGGCAGCTGCTCAACTGACTGAGCCATCCAGGTACCCCAAAGTTTATACATTTCTAAAAAAGCAACACAGACATTCAAGTGGCACACCACTAAAGATCTTTCAACATAAGAGAAGGCAGTAAAAAAAAGGAACAGAGGAACAAAATAGACATGAAATATATAGAAAACACATAGCAAAACAGATGAAAATCCAACCATATCAGTGATTACACTAAAAAATAATAAAAATACAGAGATTATTAGCCTGGATTTTAAAAAATTCAAGATCCAACTATATACTATTTATAAGAGACATACTTTAGATTTAGATACTTTAGATTCAAAGTTACAAATTGAAATTAAATGCATGGAAAAATATATTACACAAACAGTAATTATAAGAGTGTTGGAGTGACTATATTAATATCAGACAAAATAGGCTTTAAAATAAAAAAAAATTATTAGAAACTAGAAGGGCATTTCACATAATAAAGGGTCAATTCATTAGAGAGATATAACTATATATATATGAACCTTAAAATAAATGAAGCAAAAACTGACAGAATTGTAGGTGACTAGTGCAACAATAATAGCTGGAGCTACAATGTCTTGCTCTCAACAATTTACAGAAAAACTACAATGAAAATCAACAAGGAAATAGAGGACTTTAACTAACAATATCAACCAGCTTGACCAGACTGACATCTATAGAGTACTCCATCCAACAAAGCAAAATATACATTCCTTGGAAGCTATATGGAACATTCTTCAAGATAGACCTTATACCAGGCTATAATACAAGTCTCAATATACCTTAAAAGGATTAAAATTATACAAGATGTGTTCTTCAATCATAACAGAATTGAATTAAAAACCATCAGTTTAAAGAAATTTGGAAGATCCCTCAAGTTTTGAAATTTAAAATGCTTAAACTGTTTTAAAATAAAATTTAAAATGTTTCTAAATAACCTATGGGTCAAATAAAAAAATCACAAGAGAAATCAGAAAATATTTTGAACTGAATTAGAAAAATACAACATATGAAAATTTATGGGATATATCTAAAGCAGTGCTTAGAGGGCAATTTATGCCAGTAAAAGGCTTTTATTAGCAAAGAAGAAAAACCTTTAAATAATAACATGAGATTCTACCTTAAGAAACTAGAAAAACAGAGTAGCTAAAGCTGAGAGGAGAAGGAAAGAAATAATAAAGATGAGAATAGAAATCAATAATATTGAAAACAGGAAGACAATGGAGAAAAATCAATGAAAGCAAAAATTGCTTTTTTGTTGCCTTTGTGAGGAACAAAATTGATAAACCTTTAGCTGGCATGACCCTCTTCTCCCCTTGCAAAAAATTGAGACCTAAATTACCAAAATCAGGAATGTAAGAGGAGACACCAGTATTGACCTTGCAGATACTAAAAACCAATTTTATGCCAACAAATTAGACAATATAGATTAAATGGAAAAATGCCTTGAAAGAAACAAATTACTAAAACTGACTAGAGGTCTTGGAGAAAAGATGGTGGAGGAGTAGGGGACCCTATTTCAACCAGTCCCCAGAATTGAGCTGGATAACTACCAGACCATTCTGAACACCCACGAAATCAGCCTGAGATATAAGAAGATATATCTGGGTCTCTACAAACAGAATATCTCTGGCAGTTGGTCTCGAGGTATGAAGCAGGGAGCTGTGATTCTACGGGCAGATATCAGAAGATAAACAGAAGGGGAAGGGAGCCTCTGTGATCTTGTGCCAGGAAGGCAAAAGCCTCCCGTGCTGGGGACCAGGCACAGACTCACAGACAATTAGCGGTGGAGAAGGGACTTTAGGGCAGCCCCCAGACTGAAACCTGGAGCTATAGGGGCATGCATGGGAACCAGGGGCAGCTTGTGGTTTTAGAAACACAAAGGGCAGAGAGATGTGTCCAGCCCTGGGAGTGAGGCCTGGGAGTGCTGCTGTGGGGTGCACAATCCAGGATGCTGTGGTTTTAGCAGCACAGACAGAAACAGTGTGGCCTGGAGAGCTCAGTTAAGAGCAGACTGTGATCTCTCTGTTCTGAGACAGAGGTTTAGATATGCTCACTTCTGCTCTGACTCTTGAAAGAGTCATGGAAATCCACCAGAGAACAAAAGCCCCCCCAAAACTGGTTTTCACTGAGCCCATCCCCCCCACAGGGGGCAGGGCAACTCTGCCCAAACAGGCTTGCCTGAGTAACGGCACAGCAGGCCCATCCCCCAGAAGATAGGCTGGAAGAACAAGAGGCTGACAAACCTGAGGTCCCTATAAAACAGGTACATCTTGCTTGGGTTGTGGTCAATAATTTGGACTCTGTATATTCCCTTAACCACCCCTCAACAGAATGACTAAGAGGAGCAATTCCCAACAAAGGAAAGATTCAGAGACTGTGGCCTCTGCCACAGAACTAATGGATATGGATATAACCAAGATGTCAGAAATAAACTTCAGAGTAACAATTATCAAGGTGATATCTAAGCTTGAGAAAAATATTAATGACAATATAGAATCTCTAAGGGCAGAAATGGGATCTAATCAGGGCAAACTTAAAAATGCTATGAATGAAATGCAGTCTAAACTGGATACTCTGACTGCCAGGGTAAACGAGGCAGAAGAACGAATTAGTGAGATAGAGGATAAGATGATAGAAAAGAAAGAAACCGAGGTGGCATTGGAAAAACATATTAAAACCCAACGAATCAAACTGAGAGAGATTAATGACTCAGTGAAACATCCCAATATCAGAATTATTGGGATCTCTGAGGGGATGAGAGAGACAGAGGTCTAGAAGATATATTTGAACAAATCGTAGCAGAGAACTTCTCCACTCTGGGGAAGGAAACAAGCATTCATGTCCAAGAGGCAGAGAGGACCCCTCCCAAGCAGACTGATGCCATGATATATAATAGTACAATTTGCAAATCTTAAATCCAAGGAAACAATCTTTTTTTTTTTTTAAGATTTTATTTATTTATTTGACAGAGACAGAGACAGCGAGAGCAGGAACACAAGCAGGGGGAGTGGGAGAGGGAGAAGCAGGCTTCCTGCTGAGCCGGGAGCCCGATGTGGGACTCCATCCCAGGACCCTGGGATCATGACCTGAGCCGAAGGCAGTTGCTTAACCAACTGAGCCACCCAGGCGCCCCCCAAGGAAACAATCTTGAAAGTGGCGAGGGGGAAGAGATTTCTTACATACAGAGGGAGGAACATCAGAATAATGTCGGATCTGTCCACAGAGACCTGGCAAGCCAGAAAGGGCTGGCAAGACATATTCAGGGTACTAAATGAGAAGAACATGCAGCCAAGGATATTTTATCCGGCAAGGCAGTCATTCAGAATGGATGGAGAGACAAGGAGCTTTCAAGACCAGCAGAAACTGAAAGAATATGTGACCACCAAGCTGGCCCTGCAAGAAATATTAAGGGGGGGTTCTATAAAAGGAGAAAGGCCCCAAGAATGATATAGAACAGAAATTTACACAGACAGTCTATAGAAACAAGGACATCACAGGCAACATGATGACAGTAAAATCATATCTTTCAATAATCACTCTCAATGTGAATGGCCTAGATGCTCCCATGAAATGGCACAGGGTTGCAGATTGGATAAAAAGACATGACGCATCCCAATGCTGTCTACGAAAGACTCATTTTGAACCTAAAGATACATCCAGACTAAAAGTGAAGTGATGACATGACAATGACAATGTCATGACGTTTTTCATGACAATGGACCTCAAAAGAAAGCTGGGGTACCAATTCTCATATCAGACAAATTAGATTTTAAGCTAAAGACTGTAGTTAGAGATACAGAAGGATATGATATCATTCTTAAGGGTTTATCCAACAAGAGTATCTAACAATTGTAAATATCTATGCCCCTAACATGGGAGCAGCCAACTACATAAGCCAACTGTTAACCAAAATAAAGAGACATATTGAAAATAATACGTTAATAGTAGGAGACCTCAACACTCCACTCTCAGCAATAGATAGATCATCTAAGCAGAAAATCAACAAACAAGAGCTTTGAATGACACACTGGACCAGATGGACCTCATAGGTATATACAGAACATTCCACCCTGAAACAACAGAATACTCATTCTTCTTGAACGCACATGGAACTTTCTCCAGAATAGACCACATACTGGGTCACAAATCAGGTCTCAACCGTTACCAAAAGATTGAGATTATTCCCTGCATATTCTCAGACCATAATGCTTTGAAACTGGAACTCAATCACAAGAAAAAATTTGGAAGAAAT
>NW_027679159.1:0-378 GCF_054177405.1 Leptonychotes weddellii
AGAGACACACAGACACACACACACAGACACACAGACACACAGACACAGACACGAACACACACAGACACACACACAGACAGACACACAGATACACACAGACCCACACACAGACACAGACACACAGATACACACACAGACCCAGACACACAGATACACACACAGACACAGACACACACACAGAAACAGACACACACAGACAGACACACACACAGACACACAGACACACAGACACACACACACACAGAAACAGACACACACAGACAGACACACACACAGATACACACAGACACACAGAGACACACACACACACACACCCCGTTCTCCATCTCCCACTTTAGTTCCCGAGACCCTGCCCCGGCTCCGGCCCGGATCACCTTC
>NW_027679160.1:0-378 GCF_054177405.1 Leptonychotes weddellii
TCTGAAAAACAAACTGAGGGTTCTAGAGGGGAGGGGGGTGGGAGGATGGGTTGGCCTGGTGGTGGGTATTGAGGAGGGCACGTTCTGCATGGAGCACTGGGTGTTGTGCACGAACAATGAATCATGGAACACTTCATCTAGAACTAATGATGTAATGTATGGGGATTAACATAAGAATAAAAAAAAAAAAAAAAAGAAATCCCTGCCTTCATAGAGCATCCTATTTTATGACTATAAAACTCTGAATTATTCTAATAAGTTTATTTTTTTTAAATCACTAAACTAGAACACTATTATAGCCATACAAAAGTCTCAAATTCCAAGAAGAAATACTGATCATTTTCATACAGGTTTCCTCACCTGAACCTCTATTCTCAA
>NW_027679161.1:0-378 GCF_054177405.1 Leptonychotes weddellii
TCATGACAAAACAGGAAATGTAGTATGGATCAGGCTTGAGTACCTCCTTCTATGTTTTAAAAGCATGTGAGTTTATGTCTATTTGTCCTTTTTTTCTTTAAGGGAAACATTGTTTAAAGGCACTAAAATAATAACAAATCCCCAAGTAAGTGCTCTATTTTATTCTATCAAAATTGGCAGGGCAATTTTGCCCATAAATAAAATTTTAAGTAAAATCTTAAACTGTATCTAAAGAGTATGTGTCACAAGAAAGGAATCCTGTGGCCAATATTTTTCTAAGAATAAAAAAAGCAAATGTTACTCTGTGTGCCCTTGTCCTGTACTTTTCCATGCTTTGTTCCTACCCCACCCTCTTTTTTATGCATAAAACAAATTCAA
>NW_027679162.1:0-378 GCF_054177405.1 Leptonychotes weddellii
ACTTCAATTTGTCAAAATAACATTTAGCTCATTTATCTTAAAGATAGTTGGCAATAGTTACTCATCTTAGACTAGACTGATTTAATCCATTTGCACTCATTCTTAATTTTACATCTGTAATCTTCTAGAATGGTTTATGCTCTAGCTGCTTTGGCTTCCTTATTTCCTGATGGTGCGCATGATCTTTGCCTTCTTAAGATACAGGAACCAAGCCATTAACTTAATTACTGTACTTCATCTATCTCAATGTGAGTTTCTTCAAGTCTGGAAAGGTGTTGACTTCTGGTAAGGTCTGATTGCAACTAAATTAATCTTGAAAGCAAGGTAATGACACCCATTTACTGTCTAGTTTTAACCATCCTAGTGGCCCTATATTTG
>NW_027679163.1:0-378 GCF_054177405.1 Leptonychotes weddellii
AATAAATAACATTGTGTGGTGACAGATGTCACTACACTTACAGGGGTGAGCACAGCTTAATAACCCACAGAATTCCCCATTCAGTATGTCATACACCTGAAACTAAGATAATTTTAACAATACTTTAATCAACAGGAGGTTTATTAGGTAGCTAATAAAGGTAGATAAAAGATCCAGGGTTTCTTTTTTTTTTTTTTTTAAAGATTTTATTTATTTTTTAGAGAGCGAGCGAGAGAGAAACAGCATGAGAGGGGCGAGGGTCAGAGGGAGAAGCAGGCTCCCCGCTGAGCCGGGAGCCCGATGTGGGACTCGATCCCAGGACCCTGGGATCATGACCTGAGCCGAAGGCAGACGCTTAACCATCTGAGCCACCCAGGC
>NW_027679164.1:0-378 GCF_054177405.1 Leptonychotes weddellii
AAAAAAAAAACTAATAAATGTGAATTTTTCAAAGTTGTAAACAGAAAACAATACTTTTCCTTTAGGACAACCAAAGTCAAGAAACTGAGCCTGTGAGCTAATTTCAAACTACAAACCATAGAAATGCAAGTCCAACCATCTTGTGTAATTGGAGCCAAATTCTTCCACCCCATTGTACTGCAAAGAATAAGTCTAGTTATATTCAAGGTCAACACTGCCTTACACTTTCACCCCAATTTATAGATTTTATCTTTGACAAGAGGCCTTGGGACACAGAGGCCTTAGGAGCCCACAGAAACTAGTCCTAGTGCATTATTATTTGGCTACCACTTTGCTCAGGATTTAGAAATGACCCATTGATAAAGAATCACAAAACTG
>NW_027679165.1:0-378 GCF_054177405.1 Leptonychotes weddellii
AAAGTGTTTTATTCATCTATGTTAGCAAAAATGCCAAATCAAGAAGACATTTAGCTAACAACATAAATAAATGAATGAATGAGTACATGAACACATGGATGGGTGAACAAATGAACCATTTGAACAGATATTTTCTTTATACTCTTCAATGTAACCATTGTATAGACCCATGGGATAAAACATTGATATAATTTAGTATCTTGAAAAAAATATGCTTCAGTCAAAGAACTGTCATACATCTTTTGACCATTTAGCTAAATCAAATGCCTGTTAATGACCAAAGACTCCATTCATTTATGTCTTTGCTATACTGTTCCCCTTTCTGTAGATATTAATGCTCACTCCATAAATTAGCATATTATCTTTAAAATCCAGTCC
>NW_027679166.1:0-378 GCF_054177405.1 Leptonychotes weddellii
ATTGAATTTATGAAACACTGTAGTTGGCAATTGTAGAATAAACATTCTTTTCAAGTGTGCTTGATATAGTCACCAACTCAGATCATATGCTAAGCTACAAAACAATTCTTAATAAATTTAAAAGCTGTGTTCTCTGACCCCAGTAGAATTAAATTAGAAATCAATAGTAAATTTTCTGGAATATTCCCAAACACCTGGAAATTAAATAACACACATCCAAATAATCCATGGGTTACAAAATATATCACAAGGAAAATTTTAGAATATTTTGAACTGAATGATAAATGCAAAATAAAATGTCAAAATTTAGGGGATGTAGGTGATACAGTGATTTAAAGGAATTTTATAATTTTAAAATGTTTGCTTTAGAAAAGAAGA
>NW_027679167.1:0-378 GCF_054177405.1 Leptonychotes weddellii
AAGATTTTATTTATTTACTTATTAGAGAGCAAGCGAGAGAGAAACAGCATGAGAGAGGAGAGGGTCAGAGGGAGAAGCAGGCTCCCCGCTGAGCCAGGAGCCCGATGTGGGACTCGATCCCAGGACCCTGGGATCATGACCTGAGCCGAAGGCAGTCGCTCAACCGACTGAGCCACCCCGGCGCCCAAGTTTTGCTGAAGTTCTAACCTTTGCAATTAAGCCTTCCAGAGAAAGAGCCACACAGCCAGGTATGTTTCCAGGTTGGAAGACATATGGGTTTCCTTTGGCTTTGCTGGCTTTATGCTTGTGGGAAGGTAAGACCCTTTTCATAAAGAAGAAATGCTCATGCTATTTCAAAATAGAAGTAAAACCTTAGCA
>NW_027679168.1:0-378 GCF_054177405.1 Leptonychotes weddellii
GGTGGCTCAGTTGGTTAAGCGACTGCCTTCGGCTCAGGTCATGATCCTGGAGTCCCGGGATCGAGTCCCGCATCGGGCTCCCTGCTCGGCGGGGAGTCTGCTTCTCCCTCTGACCCTCCTCCCTCTCATGCTCTCTGTCTCTCATTCTCTCTCTCTCAAATAAATAAATAAAATCTTTAAAAAAAAAAAAAAAAAAAAAGGCCAAGGGTTTAGAGTGATCCATAATACCAATTTTAAAAGATGTATTTGACTCAAATCAAGGACATGAGGCTATTTGAAAATGCAGACCCAAGAGTAAGCATGAGGCAGAGAAATAAAAAAATCTAGGGAGATGAGTTTCTTTTAATAATAGGTGTGTTTTGGCAGCTCTTGATATGA
>NW_027679169.1:0-14690 GCF_054177405.1 Leptonychotes weddellii
AGTTTTGGTAGTTTATACATCTCTAGGAATGCATCCATTTCTTCCAGATTATCTAATTTGCTGGCATATAGTTGCTCATAATATGTTCTTATAATTGTTTGTATTTCTTTGGTGTTGGTTGTGATCTCTCCTCTTTCGTTCATGATTTTATTTATTTGGGTCATTTCTCTTTTCTTTTTGATAAGTCTGGCCAGGGGTTTATCAATCTTGTTAATTCTTTCAAAGAACCAGCTCCTAGTTTCGTTGATCTGTTCTATTGTTTTTTGATTTCTGTTCTTTTGATTTCTGCTCTGATCTTTATTATTTCTCTTCTTCTGCTGGGTTTAGGCTTTATTGGCTGTTCTTTCTCCAGCTCCTTTAGGTGTAGGGTTAGGTTGTGTATTTGAGACCTTTCTTGTTTCTTGAGAAAGGCTTATATTGCTATATACTTTCCTCTTAGGACCGCCTTTGTTGTATCCCAAAGATTTTGAACAGTTGTGTTTTCATTTTCATTTGTTTCATGAATTTTTAAAATTATTCTTTAATTTCCTGTTTGACCAATTGATTCTTTAGTAGGATGCTCTTTAGCCTCCATGTATTTGAGTTCTTTCTGACTTTCCTCTTGTGGTTGAGTTCTAGTTTTAAAGCACTGTGGTCTGAAAATATGCAAGGAATGATCCCAATCTTTTGGTACCTGTTGAGACCTGATTTGTGACCCAGGATGTGATCTATTCTGGAGAATGTTCCATGTGCTCTAGAGAAGATTGTGTATTCTGTTGCTTTGGGATGGACTGTTCTGAATATATCTGTGAAGTCCATTTGGTCCAGTGTGCCATTTAAATCCTTTATTTTCTTGTTGAGTTTTTGCTTAGATGATCTGTCAATTTCAGTAGGGGGTTGTTAAAGTCCCCTACTATTATTGTATTATTGTTGATGTGTTTCTTTGCTTTTGTTATTAATTGGCTTATATAATTGGCTGCTCCCATGTTAGGGGCATAAATATTTACAATTGTTAGATCTTCCGTCTTGTCATTTTTGTCCAGAGGAGAATAGATGAATGAGAGAACAAAATGCTAAAAGGGTAGCAATGACCCCAGAAAAATATGCACTAAACAAATCAGAAGAGACCTGAAACCGGGGGGAAAAGAGAGGGAAAAAAAAAAAAAAAGAATATGATCAGGCTGGTTAGTAAAACAGAGCCACATACTAGATTTTGGGTATATTTTGGTCTGTTAGAAGAAATTGTCTCCCAAAATTTTAAAGAAAGAAAAACTTACATATATACAAAAAATAAGGTTAAATACAATGAAGGGATAGACTATGACTGTAAAAATGAAAATTAAAAAAGATTTTAAAAGAATTGGTAAGACGTTGGTTGAAAAAGGAAAGAAGAAAAATTCAACTAAAAAAGTAGAAAAAGAAAAAAAGAAACTTAAAAAAATTAACTTTGAAAGACTAAAGAATCATGGGGAAAAAAAGCCATGAATTCTATGTGCTGTATTCCCCTAGTGCTGGAGTTCTGCTGTTCTCATTGATTATTCTCATTGATTGGTAAACTTGGTCTTGGCTGGCTGTTCTTGCTGATCTTCTGGGGGAGGGGCCTGTTGCAATGGTTCTCAAATGTCTTTGCCGGAGGCGGAATTGCCCCGCCCTTGCCGGTCCAGGCTAAGTAATCTGCTCGGGTTTGTTCTCGGTAGCTTTTGTTCCCTGCAAGCTTTCTGTACAGTTTTGGAGGACGAGAGTGAAAATGGCGGCCTCCCAACCTCCTCCCCGGAGGAGCCGAGAACTTGGGGCCACACTCCTCACTGCGCCCCTAGAGAAAAGCAGTCAGTCACTCCTGTCTCCCTGGTCTCTGGCCACACTCTGTGCTCACCTGACCCGTGACCGAGCATTTCTGTCTCTGGCACCCGACCCTGTTTGGAGTCTCCAAACCCAGCCTATTCCTGCGGTGCGCTCCCACACCGCTCCTCTCAGGGAGGAAAGGGAGTCTCCCCAGATCTGCCACTTGTTGGGTCCCTGATGGAAGAGCAGTGGCCCGACTGTGCCACGGATCATGGTTTATGGCAACCCCAAGCTGAGAGCCCATGCCTCGGCTCTGTCTGTGCAGCCAGCTTCCCTACTCCGATACCTGGGAGCTCTGCTGCACTCAGGCACCCCTGGTCTTTCTGTGCCCCTGAGGGTCCTGAGACCACACTGTCCCAGTGAGGGTTCCACCACCCCCCCAACCCCCCGCTTAGCCACTGGAGTGACATCCTTCAGCAGGGCAGACTTCTAAAAGTTCCGCTTTCATACTCCGGGGTTCTGTCACTTTCTGGTAGCAGCTGATGGAGGCTCCCTTCCCCCACGGTCTATCTTCCTGTATATCGCCTCAGATTCACTTTTCCACACCTCCTACCTTCCAGAAAGTGGTCACTTTTTTGTTCATAGGCTTGCTGCTATTCTTTTCTTCAATCTCCTGTTGAGTTTGTAGGTGTTCTGAATGATTTGATAACTATCTAGCTGAATTCCTGGGACCAGACGAAATTTAGGTCTCCTACTCCTCCGTCATCTTGCTCCTCCCCCTCCCAGAGACGTAAAATTTTTAGTAAGTAAAAACATTCCTCTGTAAACTTTAAATCTTTAGTTTATTAAAATATTTTTACAATAATATATATAAAATATATTAATTACTCTAACTTTCTAAATGTATATGAAATGAAATTTGAACTTTTACTTCCAGTTCAGGGTCATCATTGTGAGTTTCATTTCTCACTGGTTATCAATATAGTTGTATCTGCTATTTAATGTTCTTTCTCTGTATTAGTTATCTTAGTTATCATTATGGTTATTTGTTTGCATGTCTCTGTTGCCAGCTGGATCATGGGCTCCTTTAGGACCAGGATCATATCTTGGCCATTGCTGTTTTACAAGTCTGTAGATACTTCATAAATGTTTGTCAAATGGATCATGACTGCTTCTAACATCCATTTCTCTCTTTTAATTTTTGGCTTCTAATCTATTGTACTTAAGAAAAACAGAAAAACCACTTTTTTAAGAACTGTCTGCTTAAAAAGAATCAGTGATGCTCTAAACAAAGTTGTTAGTACTATCTTTGTGAGAGCTATTGTGGTTTTTGGTGAAGTACAGTGATATTTTATATTTTCAAACATACAGAAATTTGCCCATGTGCTCTCCATGTAAATAAAATAATTTTTAACATTTTTTCATAATTTCTTTATTTTGCTCTCTCAATACGGTAACATACACACACATATCAACACACAGATGCATATGCTGTACCATTTGAAAATTAATAATGAGTTCCAAGGTCATAAATACATCAAGCATCATCTAAGAATAAGGATAATGGAAATACACTTATTTTTTATAACTTATCATTATATTATTATCTATATTATTAATCTATTTTATAAGTATATATTAGATATAAGTATAGTATATCATATATACTTATTTATATAACTTATATAATTAATTTGACAGGAACTGATAAACTACCAAATAAAAGAGCAATGTATTTAAGTCAGATTTCAAATACTATCCAAACTGAGGCTTATGTCCATGGAGCTTTTAGTATTTCTTCTATGTAGAACTCAGCTGTGTGAAAATAAAAATCTATCTATCTATGGGGATTGATGTTTTTAAATACCACTGAGAACTAAGATAAGAATTGAGGTCATGGAGTACAGATTGAAGCTTTTCCCAACACAATAACGTTCTAATCTATTTTGAACCTGGTTAGAAAAAAAACCTTTTAGACAATTGAATTAATTTATACCAAAACAGTAATAATTTTTAAGCATTTTAAAGCATTTTTACATTTTCCATTTTGTAAAAGCTTTAGATTTTTCAAAAATTACAAAAATAAGATCTCTATATACCCTCCACCAGATCCCCTAGTTGTTTATATGTTGCATAGCTAAAGTACAATTCTTAAAATTACTTTGAATTTCCCTTAAGGAAAGGGTTTCTTTTTTTACTTGTAGAATATCTCCATTCAGTTTCATATTAGACTTTCCAGTATTCTTGGATTTAGAAATCCCATGCCCACTTTCCAGACTGGGTAAGATTGTTCTCTCTCACATTCTTATAGTTACCTAGAAGTTCTAATTCCATCTCCAATATTTTTCCTTATAAGGAGCTAGAGAGCTGCTAAAAATATAGTAGGGTGGATTCTGAGTAATTTGACTGTGATTTAAACCTTTGTTCTGGAAAACTCTCCTTAGAACAGAATGCAGGAGTGAAAAAATATTAGTTAAGCACTTGTATGACAAAATTGGCTGCGAACGCCAGAAATGAATGTTGGCATCTTAGCTTCGTCCAGGTTAGAATTTTAAAAAATTGCTATTGCTCAGAAGTGCTTAAGAGATTATGGCCTTTACATTTCCTTTTAAGAGCTAAAAAGCCCTGAGAATAATTTACATTCACACTGCTTATTTTTGTTAGTTTTGAGATGAATATGTAATGTTTAAATAGTGTTGGGTAGTGCTTCCTCCCCCATCCCACAGCTGTAGTAAACTGTTATATTTTTCATACATAAGCATTTTATTTTAAAAAATCTGTTCTAGACTAAATAAGCTTAGCATCCTCAAGCAAAACATTTAAAATCTAAGTGTAATTAACCTCGACTTGTGTTATGATTTGTAATTAACATAGGCCTTTCAATTGGTCTGGTTGATTTTATGAATTCTGATACTTGTCTTGATAAAGCTCACATAGAGGGACGTTTGGAAATAGTATTAGTAAAAAGATGGCTTAAATCCAGAAGTTTGGGCAGGAAGTTATATAAATTCAATGTGGATTCATATTTTATTTTTAGGTATACAATTTAATCATTTCAAAATTTAATAGAATATTTCTTATATGAAGTTCACCATTATGTTCATCTTCCTCAGGGGATTAGTGGGATTAAGGGAATAATATCAACTCAAAGCAAAGAAATTAAACTGTGAAAGCCAAATAGGCTTCAAGGAGTTGCTGTAATGAAAGTCTATTCAAAAAAAGTTTGGGATAAGAATTAGCTTCCACGTATAAGTAAGTTTTTTCTTTTCTTTCTTTTCTTTATTTTTTTAATAAGGGAAAGGGTCTTTGGTCAAAATGGATATCTTCAGCTATCTAAAAGCACTGTAGTCTCATACTGCTATTTGCATGACCTTAAGAACATAATTAGTACCCCATGGGTATGGTAACCAGATATCTTTGATAAGATTCAGTTTCTTAAAGTAGATTGCCAAGGTAAAGTATAAAACAGGATAAATTTGAATTTGTCCCTGAAGAAAGCCAAAATCTACCTACATAAAAATGTTAATACCAATTAAATTATGTTAAGAATATTTAAAATGTTGGCTCAGTGGAGGAAGAGAGGGATAACACAGAGAAATAATTCATATGTACCAATTTGGATGGATTTATCTGCTAAGTAACAGAAAACGGACTAAAAATGGCTTGAACAATGAGAAACATTTATTATCTTACATAACAGAAGTGTGAATATGGAACAGCTCCAGATTGATTGATTCAGTTGCTCAACAAGAACAAGAACCTCAGTTCTTTGCATCGTTCTATTCTGCCCTCCTGCATCTGTTGACTTAGATCCCCACATGGATGTTAGATGACTGCCACAGCTCTGAGAGCCCTCATAGACACAACGACCTCCAGCAGCAGGGGATGTTTATCCCTAGACTTTTTTACTGTTAATAAGGAGAGCCTTCCCCAGATTTCCTACACATCACAATATTAAGAATTATACTACATGCCCTTGTTCAAATTAATCCTTGGCAATGGGAACAGGAAATAGGGACGTACCAGCATATACAGAAGAGAGGGGACACCCAAACAACACAGGCATCCTTTTAGCAAGGGGGAAGGGAGGGCTGGATTTTGGTCACTTCTACTATGGGTGGCATCCTTTCCCTCATCTCTAATCAAACTTCACTGTGTAGTACGAAGGGATTGGGAGGATCCGCCAGATGAATTTACTGTAAACCAATGTGCTAAATGAACTCAGCTTGAAGACACTGAGAGAAAGAAGGAAATCGGTAACTAATGCAGTCAATGACTAAAAGTTCAGCTGTGCCCTGAGGGCTGAAGCACGTCAGTGCTGTGACCCACAAAAGAGTGGTTAAACTTCTTCATCTCAAATTTTCTTTAGCTATCTCTAGAAGAGAATTTTCTACTTTAAGCCGAAGAGCCTTCTGCAAAATATCTGACCAGGGAGTTTATGAAAAAGATTCAGAAAAAAAAGAATGCATTTCGAGTTATCTTAATGATATGTACTATCCTGAGGCTTGTTTGAGGTTGGTAAATAGAAACATGTACTTCCCAAAGAGATTTTGGTATATATACCTATATGAGAAATGTGAAGATTTTGAGTACTTTTGAAATGTAAAAATATAATTCATAACTTAATCCAAGTATATTGAAGATAAGAAATGCGATTTTTTTTTTAAGATTTTATTTATTTGACAGAGAGAGAGAGAACACAAGCAGGGGGAGTGGGAGAGGGAGAAGCAGACTCCCCACTGAGCACAAAGCCCTGATGTGGGGGGCCCAATCCCAGGACCCTGGGATCATGACCTGAGCTGAAGGCAGACGATTAACTGACTGAGCCACCCAGGTATCCCAAATATCTCTGGGAATATTAAGTGACTCTCTTCCAGATCAGATCAGTTGTTTTCTTTGCTCATGTTGGTCCTTCTCTTCTGGATTGTTGCTGTTCCTTAGATACTGTTAATGCTGAATTGTCTGCTCAGATTTATGAATAAAGAAAAAGGCTGATTAATATACGTAACTGAAGTAGGTTTTCTTTGTGTCATTGTGTTGAGGCACTGATTTTTTAAAAACCCCTTTTTAATTGAAAAATTATACCAAGACTAACAATTAAAAGCAAAAAGGGATATATGCCCCAAACCATCAGTCTCTCAGAAACCCCCCCCAAACTGTTAACCACTGTTAGTAGTTTCCCTAGTCTCCTTCTAGAAAGTCTCTAAGTATATACAGGAATGTCTGCATCTTTATCTCTGTTTTTATGTTCTCTACTTTTTACAAAAAATGGTAATAAGCTATACATGTTGTTCTTCACTTTGGTGCTTTTTTTGGAAAAAAAACACAACATTCGTTTTGCAGAGTACTTTGCATGTGGATATATTCTTCATAGCTGTGGAGTGTACATTGAATGGGTGTGCTAGAATTTATCCAACCATTCTCCTGTTGACGCAAGTTAGATTCCATCCAATCTTTTGTATAATAAATACTACTGCACTAAACATCCTTGTACAGATTTCTTGGTGCTTATTTGTAAATATTTTTAAAAGAGACATGTCTGGGTTACAGACTATGTATTTGAGGCATGAATTAAGAATAATCCTGTTAAATTAATTAATTTCATGTATATGTAATAGGTATTCACTTGACAAAAGTGCAAAGGTACCAAAGGACCCAGTAAAAATTAAATTTCTTTTCACCTCTCCTTCTTTTTCCTCTGCTACTGTCTTCATACTCAACCACTATTATCACATGTGTGAGTGACTCTGTGTGTGTATGTGTGTATGTATCTGTGTATTTCCTCTTAGGTTAAATTCCTAGAAGTGAGATAGCTAAGTCAAAGATTTGGAAAGCATTCATTTTTGCAAGTGAATAAAATTTGTTCCTGTGAAAAATATTCATATTTGGCTGCTTTTAAATTGAGCCATTTGAGCCCTCCAAGCAGTGTGCCATGAGACAGGCCTTGAGAGTTCATCCCATGCCTCCTTCACTCACTTCAGCTGTTCCCAACCCTCCATCCCATCTGGATACCAAGGGTTTTTCAAGGGACACAAATTTATCTTTACCAGTATTAAAACAGAGTAGATTCTTATAGTTCTGTATAATCTCTACTCCTTCCTTCTAGTGTTGGAATCCATGGCAAATGACAGTAATAAAGAAATGATGCTTGGCTCTTCTGTTCTCTCTACAGCACTAGGAGGTAAATGGTGCAATTAGATTTTTGCATGGCAACATAAAGAGGCCAATTTTTGATGATGGACAGCTTCCGGTGCAGAACAATGTAATCACTGAAATGCTGTTTGTCTTCTTAACTTTTCATTACTATCTTTTTTGTTCAATTCCAGTGCCTTTTACAAGCTTTCATTTCTCCATCTGTGGACAGTCCAGGTTGAGTACATGAGGTTTCTAATGATGCAGATCTACAGAGAGGCATATTCTCCTTATTACAGCTCGAAAAGAGAACAGTATCAACAAAGCATTGAAATTCTCAAAGATAGGTAGTTTATTAATTTTCATTTTAAGTTTTGGTGAACAGTGTGGAGATTTATATAAGTAAATAAAGCAAGACTGGGTAGTAGAATGTTAATAGGATATTAAAATCAGGACAAATGGGATTGGGAACCATCTGTGCCACCTATAAACTGTGTGACCTTGGGAAAATCAAAATAATATCTCTGTGTATCCATTTGCTCATCTGTAGGTGTTCACAGGATTGTTGTGTGTATTAGATAATGTATGCAAAGTATGTTGTCAAGTGTTGTCAAGGGTTATATAAAACTATAATCATAATGTTGAAGTGAGAAAAGGACAGAACTTATTAAAATCAACAAGAATAATTTTCATGATAATCTCCAACATTTCTCCTTATGCTGGAGTTTTAGCTTCAGAAATGTGTTTTTATAGTTCAATAAATGGAAAGTATGAAAGGCCATACCCTTTTTAGGATGGGGCATCTCAGTGGTTCAGACTCTTATTGACCTTAATGAATGTGGCAAGCAGCCTACTGGGACCAGAGCAGAGGGTAGGAATAAAGGTGTAGTGGGAGATAAGGCCAGAAGGACTAGTGAGGCCAGATTGGGAAGGACCTAGGATGCCAGCTCCAAGGAGAATGGATCTTACCTGTTGCGTATTGGAGATCTGTGCAGCTGTCTTTTGGGGAGGATGATGTGGAATATAGAAAAATGCCAATAGATGCAACAAGAGGATGAAAGTTTCTCAGTGTAAAAGGATCCAGAAACATACCCATTTGGAATTAACTACATAAAACAGGAGACTGTTTGGTATGTTCTCAAGTGGAGGCATGGGTCTCCCAAAGTTCCTAAAGAGGTCACTGCTGCTGCTGAATCTATTTCTGTGGGTGAAGATTTGGCCAGGAGGGAGAGGCTCACCTTTGCATTCTTGGGAGATTTTATAGCCACCTGCCTGACTATGCAGTAGACTCTAGGTTGGGTTTGCCTGTTCACCAGGCGCAAGAAACTATTCCAAAACAGGCGCGGCACATCTCTGAGTCTTTACTCAAGGGAGTAGGTGGAAAGACATAGCTCAGCAGACCCAGGCTGTAGGCCTAAGTCTGTTCCTCCGGGTGCAACAAAGGTTTGTACGAAGGGGGAAACATGATTATGGAGCACAATAGAACAGTTGAGGAACGGGCTGGGAGCAGTGAGCATACTAAGGACCATTGCCATATGTCAAGCATGAAGTAGCAGTGTCTTAAGTTGGAAGGTGTAGTGGGAATGGGGAGACACAGCAAGATGGCAGTAACAGTGTGAGAGAAGAAACAATATTAGACATAAAGGAGAAGCTAGAAAGAAGAGTCAAGAATTGTGTCAAGATTTCACACTCCAGTGGGCTGGAGAATGGAAACATTGTAATGGAGAATTGGGAGGAGGAGAAGATTTGGGTGGTGGGGAGGAGAAAAGTAGTAATGTCCACCAAGTAGTTGGAAATGCAGAAGTAAAGTTGATATGGGTGTTCAGAGTTGGAGAGAGAGAAAAAAGATTTGGAAGGTTTCTGTTTATAAGCCAAGGGAAAGGCCTTGGTATAAGAGAAGTTTCTACAAATTATATTCCAGTGAAACAAACAGTTTGCTTTCACAGAAAAGTTTATTCAGATTATACAGGATCGATTATGAGAGAGGATGTTCAGCAGCTGGTGCTGGCTCAGCCAGGTCCATTGCTTTCCTTGAGGGCCATGGTGCAGGCACACCTTAGCATTCAGAAATCCTTGTTCAATGAATATGTGAAGCCACACTGTCTGGCAGAGCCTGAAAGCAGCAATTTGCACAAGGTGAGAGTCATCAATTTTGACTAGTCATCCACCTACTTAGTCACCAAGTATACCAGTGGTGCTCTACTTTGCTGCACATTAGAATCACCTGGGGAGCCTTTAAAACATCCCGAGGCCAGGCTACAACCCAGACTTAAATCCCTCCTCTCTAGGTGATTTTAATGTACGTCCTAGGGTCAGAAACACTGCCAAATATCCCCTTTGTGTGAGAAACACAATTGATGCTTAACCGATGATATTGTCCTCTCAAAATATGCCCTGTGGAGTTTGTTTTGGAAGCATTCTCTCCATCTGAACCTCCCCATACTACCCTACAAGGTAGTAGAGAAGGATGTGGGAGGTGAAGAGGAGGAAGAGGGACTGGAGAAGAAGAAAGAGAAGGAAGAAGAGACCCAGGAAAACATGATGTCATGGACACCGAGAGAGGGGACTTCCAGGAGCATGAGTCGATCATCAGTATCAGTGACTGATGTCAACTGCTGTGGCAATTTAGGGATGAAAAGAACTGAGATGAAGCCAGAGAGTGTTGCACTGAGTTTTAATATAGTGATGTGGTTGGAAGCCAGACTGCAAAACAGGTAAGGAGTAGGACACTGGAGATACGGAGTTAGCAGGTGTAGACAGAGACAACAGACTGGCCGCACACATGCTTCACAGTGTGCTTTAACTGATTGTTGTGCTCCATGGTGTTCAAAGATCCCCCAAAATTAGTTTCCAACATTTAAAAATTGGGAGGTTTCATATAAAATATGTTTTTATTTCTCTTGAAAAAACTGGGAGATCTGACAACAGTGGCCTTTGCTTCCTCTTGGCAATAATTGGTTGTCCAAATTTGAAACAATGTGCTTTCTTGGGTTCACCATACAGCCCCCATCCCTGATGGTTATCCTTTCCACCTTGCTTATTTCTCTCATTTGCATGACCTCTCTGGCAAGTGAGTTTGGGATTTGGATTTGATCCAAATCTGTCAGGTGGTTTGTCAGAGAGCCCTGTGCACCTTTGGAGGTGGGTAGGGAGAAGTCTGGGTTGAGACTGTTGTGGGAGGCAGGAAGCTGGAACAGATGGAGGGCAAGTGGAATAAAGGAAGAGCTTCTCCAGATTAGCCTGGAATAGGAAGAACACAAAAGTAAGGAGAGAAAGAAGGATGGTTGGCAATAGAGATTTGGGGGAAGAGAGGAGAGAAGATGAGAGCCTGTTTGTTCGTCTCAGTGTCACAGGCTCATCACTGCAAGTCTGGTGGAGGACACAGCATTGGGGGCTGGGCAATATGGAGACGCTTTGGAGCAATCATAATAGGAACTATTGAAAAGACACCTCAACTTGGGGTGGGAGCTGGGAAACTGGCCTTGAAAACTACTGAGTACGTAAAGATTTCTGGACTTAATTATTTATTATTTTTTTAAAAAGTTTTTATTTATTTATTAGAGAGAGAGACAGAGAAACAGAGTATAAGCAGGTGGAGAGGCAGAGGGAGAAGGAGAAGCAGACTCCCCACTGAATGGGGAGCCTGATGTGGGGCTTGATCCCAGGAACCTTGAGATCATGACCTGAGTCAAAGGCAGCTGCTTAACTGACTGAGCCACCCAGGTGCCCCTGGACTTAGTTAGAAACAGTTTTTCCTTACATATTTGGAGATAACAGTTTTAAAATAGAAAATTGTACTTTGTAGCATTTGAAGTCATCTTATTCTATTTTAAAAATCATCTTTTAAAAAATATGGTTTCAAGGGCATTAAAGAGTAAGTCCCATATAAGCTATTAACAGCATAATAAAACTTAACTGCTTTTATAATGTTTGCATTTTATGGTAACTTGATTGTATGTTGCAAAGTTTTCTGTTCCGTTATTTTCCAATGGTACTGCCATTTTTATTAAATTATGTAAAGGAATGGTTTAAAATCACCTCTGCCAAAATATTCAAATGTTGTGGTTCAATGCCAGTATTTCTGTTTGACTAAACCCTTTCAGATAACATAAAAGCAATTTGTTCTTATTGAATGGAACAAATGTTTGTTTCTTAGGGATTTTTTTTTTTTTTTTTTGTTATTCAGGTCTGCTTATTTTTAGAGATGGAAGGCATTGTATAAACTGAAATGGTGTTGCATCAAAATTATCCTTCATCAATTTGTTATACACCACTTATTTTTAATTGATGCTGGCAGCTCCTAGGTTGCTCATGGGTAAATTTGTTTTGCTGATTTAAGTATTTGGAAATTGTTGCATGGAGTCTGGAGAGCATTACAAATCCTGAGGCTGTATTTGAGGAGGCTATGGCTTATAGAAAAACAGGAGGGTAAAAAAATCACATTGTTTTATTGAAGACTTTATGAGTTAGGGATAAGATTGATTTTCATAGTTAGAGTTTACATGTCTGTCTTTTTTTTTTTATTACTCCTTAGAACTGTGTTATATATTCATTTGTACTTGTATTTGTATTCATAAATAGTTAACTGAATTATATAATTTGAGGGATGTTGTATGTTCAGGTTTCAAGGGGCCAATCAGTCCATTCCATCTCCCCTCTGAGTTCTAAAGCAACTGAGAAATAGATACAGGAAATGGACAATGAGAAATAAACATAAACATGGGAATTTTATTAAGCATAAAACTGGAGAATATGGCTTAGATGTGGGGCCAAATGGGCTTCCTACTCCCTCTCCAAGTGTAGGACATTCATGGGGGAAGGGGTTGGGTCTGCAGAGTGATAGTTCCTCTGCCATCTCCTTGAAGGACTACGGACCAGCTCATACCCATTGGGCTCAGAGAACCTGAGTAAGAGGCCACTCATGTATAGCAGCCTTGAACCCATTGATCCACCCAACAGTGCAAAGTGGACTAATGGATATCAGGTTCTCATCACAAAACACAGAAAAAAATGTTCCTCCTGCTAGTATTTAGGTAGCTACAGTGTTTACAGCTGGAGCAGAAGTTCTTATTTTTTTTTTTTTTAAGACTTTATTTATTTATTTGAGAGAGAGAAGGAGAGAGAGAGAGCATGAGAAGGGTGAGGGTCAGAGGGAGAAGCAGGCTCCCCACCGAACAGGGAGCCTGATGCAGGACTTGATCCCAGGACTCCAGGATCATGACCTGAGCCAAAGGCAGTTGCTTAACCAACTGAGTCACCCAGGCGCCCCTGAAGTTCTCATTTTGTGACCAGCAAGAATGTGAGGATGTGAAAGGAAGATTTCACATATACTGGGAAGCTCAGTTCCTATGGACCTCTAACTCATTACTATACTGCACAAAGTTTTACAATTAGGGATTATTTTTCCCTGGGCTAACTATTCCTTCTTTTATTCCTGTGATTCATTAAAATGAATTTGATAGAAGGAGAAGGACAGTCCTATGTAAAGTCATGAGAAATACCATAATGTGTGTCAGGTAGCTTTTTTATCTGTTGGGAGAGGGTAACATAGCATGAAACATAGAATTGTTTGTCCTTTCCTGTCCTTCCTTCCTCTTGTTTTTCTTTTCTACATCTCTTTCTGGCATCACTGGTGAGGCAGGTAGCAAACCCACTACCCTCTGTGCCCCCCCCAAACACAAAGCTCATTTCTGTGGTTGAATAACTGAGTCATGGTATAGTAAGGTATTTACTCTTGCTCTGATTAAATAGTTACCCGTGGTTAAAAAAAAAAAAAAAGACAAGACGCTTTTTCTCCTTTTAAAAAACATAATTTTATAAATTAATCAGTTGCCTGAATTTTATTTGATGAAACATCATCTGGTGGTTACACAAAGCACTCACAAATGATCAGGTGAGCTCAGACTTATGCTATCTCCTTCCTGGTCTCCTAGACTTCAGACTAGCCCCGTCCAATTCCTCTTCTCCATTTCCCCAGAAAAAACACCCAAATTATATGAAAAAGCAAGAGAAAGCTATTTGCAAAGTTCACAGTGATTACCTTTGAGGTGGGTGGGTGAAAATGGTCAGGGGACTAATTAGGGAAGGTCTTATGGGCCATCAAAGGCACTGGTAGATATTTTTAAATTGGGTAGTAAGTATATGCGTATTAATTTATATTGGTATTTTCCACCTTTTACAAATATTATTTATATCTTTTATAAATATTTTCTCATTTGAGGGGCACCTGGGTGGCTCAGTTGTTGAGCGTCTGCCTTCGGCTCAGGTCACGATCCCAGGGTCCTGGGATCGAGCCCCGCATCAGGCTCCCTGCTCTGCGGGAAGCCTGCTTCTCCCTCTCCCACTCCCCCTGCTTGTGTTCCCTCTCTCGCTGTGTCTCTCTCTGTCAAATGAATAAATAAAATCTTGATAAAAAAAATATTTTCTCATTGAAATTATAAAACTGACTTAAAAAAGAATCGAAATCACCTGTCTTCTTGGCTCTCTAAAGCCTCTGTTCAGCTTCCAGGAGTATGAATCTAAGAACTCCATATGCTTAGCATATGAGGCTGTATTAGTCAACATTCTGGTTGCAAGTGACAGAAATCCAGTTCATACTATTTAAGCACTCCACCCCGCCCCCCCCCCCCCGACAAAAAAAAGAAAAAGAATTTGTTGACTTACATAACAAAGAAGGACAAGTGTGCCCTTAACTTTGGTCTGGCCACACCCAGAAGTTAAAATGACAGTATGGGTTCTTTCATCTGTTATTCTTTGCATTTTGGCTTCTGTTTCTCTTACTATAGTTGACTTCACCC
>NW_027679170.1:0-7552 GCF_054177405.1 Leptonychotes weddellii
TGGATCACTACATCAAAAACCAATGATGTATTGTATGGTGACTAACATAATAAAGTAAAATTAAAAAAAACAAATAATGATGCAAATAAATTTGCAAATGCAAAAAAAGAAATGATTTTCATATATTCATAGTCTCTTACATTTAATATTTTCAAAAGTAGAATATTGAAGTAGTACCTTTTTAGGGCCCTTTATCCATTCTGCCAAGATGCTCAAATGAGAGTGCCCATTAGACTACATCCTCTCCATATTTTGATGTTCACATTTTCCCCTTAATTATAACTGATATGATAGCCAAAATAGTATCTCTTTGACTTAGTTTTAATTTCTTTGATTCTTGGTGAAGGAACTGTTTTCCTGAGTCTGTTAACTATTTTTTTTTCATTTCATTCTTTTTTAAGTTTTTTCTGTTTTTGTTATTATAATTCCAGTGTAATTAACATACAGTGCTATATCATTTTTAAATTGAAGTGTGGTTGACAAATAGTATGTAGTATAATAATATTAGTTTCAGATGTATGGCATAGTAATTGGACGACCATATACACCACAAAATGCTCCCCACAATAAATTTATATTTGGGAGTTGGGAAACAGCTAGAAATAATCTTAGGAGGAAAAGAAATCAGAATGGCTATTAGAAAATATTGTTATCTGAATGAAAACCAATTATGAAAAATTATTTACAAGAAATTCTTCACAGGAAAATTAGTCATATGCAAATGTTAGAAAAGCAAAGAAAAGACTATAAAATACTAAGCCTAGAATCCATCTGAAAAAGAGTATCAATCCAAGCAAGAAAACAGATGAGAACAAAATATGATAAAATAGAATAAAACATACAATAGAGAAGACCTACAAAGCTAAAAGATATTTTGAAAAGATAACTTATATTCCTCTGATGAAAATGGTTATATGGGGAAAATACCAATCATCAATAAGAAGAAAGAAAAGAGTGACATTACCTCTGATATTAAAATAAAGGGGATATTATGAACAATGTTATATACATTTTAAAATTTAGATTAAATAGACAAACTTCTAGGAAAACATAATTCATCAAAACTAATATAGTAAGAAAAAGGAAACCTAAATAAATCTATAACCATTGGGAAAGCTTCATTAGCAGCCCTTCCTTAAAGAAATATTCAGGCCCAAATGGCTGCAAGAGTGCGTTTCTATACACAATTCAAGAAAGAAAACTTTTCAGGCTTGCAAACCCTTTCAAAAAAATAGAGAATGAAGGAACACTCACCCAATTCCCTTTATGAGATTAACACAAACTTCATACCAAAAGCTGACAAGAACATTGCAAACAATTACAATAAGAAGTTGATCTTCCTGAAGATTAATGCATCAAAGAAATTTATAAAATACATGCACCAATTCAAAGTAAAGTATTAGCAATACAATCACACCAATGCAGAAGAAAATAAGATGCATCATTACCAAGTTGAGTTTTCCCAGGAAAGAAAGGTGGATTTCAAATTCAAAACTCAACCAAAGTAAGTCACAATATTTATACAGCAAAGGACAAAAATCACCTGATGCAAGAAAAACATCTCAACAGATGGAAGAAAAAACATGTCATAAACTTCAACATCCACCCACTGAAAAGTCCTCTTGGCAAAATGGGGATGGAAGAAAACTTTCTTAATCTGAAAAAGTTGCCTTTTTTTTAAACATACGGCATATATAATACATAGGGTTATACATTTAAATCTCTGCTATCTGAACAGGGAACAAGACAGAATACCAGCTCTCACCACAGCTCTCCCACACTCTCCCTGAGGTCTCTTCAGGGCAGTCAGAGGAGAGAAAAGAAAGGAAGGATGTAAATTCTCTACAGGAAGAAACAAGGCTGCATTTTGTTTATAGATAACATTTCCATACAACTGCAATTCAAAAGAGTCTATGTAGGAACCACTGGAATAATTAGTTATCATCCTGCAAAAACAAATACAACATAGACACACACACACCCCCACTTCCCTACATATAAGAAAAATAATTCCAGGTGCACTAAAGAACTGATTGGGAAAAGCAAAATTATAAAGTTTTTAAAGGTGAATGTTGGAAAATATCTTCCTGAACTCACGAAAGAAAGGACCTCTTCAACCAGACACAAATAAAGCACTCGGGGGAAAAAAAAAAAAAACTGATGTATTCAATCAGTTAAAATAAAAATACTGATGTCGCAAACAGCTCTATAAACAGTGAAATGACAAACCGGAGATAGAGGAAATGTTTATCGTGTATATAAATCAACAAAGGACTAGGATCTAGAATAAATAGTTCTACAGAGTTCTATAAATAAATCAGAATATTTAACTGATACAGATAACTAAATGGAAAAATGAAAAAAAACTGAAACAAGCAGTTTCAAAATAAGGAAATAAAAATACTAATGAGTGGCACCTGGGTGGCTCACTCCAGCCTCCCACTCTTGATTTCCCCTCAAGTCAGGATCTCTGGCTGGTGAGAGCAAGCCCTGTGTCAGGGTCCATCCACAACCCCGAGTCAGCTTCTCTCCTCCCTCTCCCTCTAGTCCTCCCTCTGCTCCCTTCTCTCTTGCTCTTTCGCTCTCTCTCTCTTTCTCTCTCTAAGATAAATAAATAAATCTCTTTTTTTAATGCTAAGGAGTATTTATAAGGAACTCAATCTCATAATTAATCACTGAAATATAAAAATCAAACCATCACGGGGCGCCTGGGTGGCTCAGATGGTTGAGCGTCTGCCTTCGGCTCAGGTCATGATCCCGGGGTCCTGGGATCGAGCCCCGCATCGGGCTCCCTGCTCTGCAGGAAGCCTGCTTCTCCCTCCTCCACTCCCCCTGCTTGTGTTCCCTCTCTAGCTGTCTCTCTCTCTGTCATATAAAAAAAAAAAAAAAAAAAGAATCTCTTTAAAAAAAAAAAAAAAATCAAACCATCAGGAGATGAGCCCCAAACCACACACAAAGCAACATGACCACAGTAGAAAAGGCTGAAACCACCAAGAGTCATCCAGGATGTGGTCCAACGAGCACTCTCACACATTGCGGGTACAAGTGCAATTTTGGGACAATCTCCTTGGAGGTCAGTTTCACAATGTGTACTAAACTGAAGGACATGGACATCTTGGAACCCAGTGTATGGGTATGTGCACAACAGAAAGGAATGCATGTGGGGGCACCTGGATGGCTCAGTTGGTTAAGCAACTGCCTTCGGCTCAGGTCATGATCCTGGAGTCCCAGGATCGAGTCCTGCATCAGGCTCCCTGCTCAGCGGGGAGTCTGCTTCTGCCTCTGAACCTCTCTCCTCTCGTGTTCTCTCATTCTCTCTCTCTCAGATAAATAAATAAAATCTTTAAAAAAAAAAAAAAAAAGAAAGGAATGCATGTGCACACCAAGACTCAGGTGCCAGAATGATCACCCCAGTATTATTCCTAATAGCCAAAGAGCCAGCTATGCCTTCCACAGTAGACTGCACGAGTAATCTGTGGTGTTGTCCTACAATGAAGCAACTCACAGCAATGGTAATGGACACATTGCCACTATGCACACCTATCTAGATTAATCTCACGTAAGTAAAAATAGCAAACAAAAGGAGCCAGAGAAAAGAATACACAGTGAATGAGTGCATTTACTTAAAGTTCAGAAACAGGCAAAACTAAAAGAAACTGTTAAAAGAAGATAGGGATTATCGCACTTCCAGAAGGAGAGAAAAGTCATGATTAGCAGGACACACAAAACGAGCCTCAGACGTGCTGGCCATGTTTGACTTCTAAATCTGGGAAGTCATACAGAGGTGATGGTTTCTAATATTTCCTTGAGGGGTAGTATTGTGTTTTGCACAGTTTTCTGTATGTCTTACCCTGTAAGGATTAATTTTTTAAAATACACACCTTGATTACTACTACATAGGCACCAGGATATCTATCTACATTTCTATCATACAAAAATCTCTCATGAGAGAAGGATTTCTGTACGTTATCAGTGAACTCATTGAACAGAAAACCATGATCTGAATTTACACAAGGGTATTGAGCAATGTGCCTTTGTATGTACTCAGTGTGAATACACATTCCTTCTGTTGTGGAAATAGTATGTGTTTGTGTCCCCAGGACCCTCCGAGAGAATCACAGATAACATACATACACAGTAATACCAAACCCACAATGTCTGAAATCAGAACTTTGGGAGGCTATAGGGGTACATAAGGAGGGGTTGTGACCTGTATGAGACAATACTAAACATGAACACCCTTCGGTTACATGCATCCACCCACATGACTAAGTGTGAAAGAAAAATGCTGAACAATACAAGCAATTCACAGAAGAACATAAAAAGCATAATTCCGTTCACATAAAGAAGAAAAACAGGCACATTCAGAGTAAACTATACAGTGTATCATCTATGCATGGGGGTTATCAAACTGAACACTGATACAGAGGGTAGGGAGCCAGCAAGGAAAGAGACAGGCCACTCCCACTGGTAGGCAGCAGTGTTAATAAGCAAGGAAACTCACCCACAGGGCATGTCTTGTCTTGGGCACCCCAGGACAAGAAGATAGGCACACCTGCCCATCAGAATCATAGAAGTTTAGATACAGAGAGGCCTCATAGGGGTTCAGTCACTTTGTCTTCCAGAGGGTCTCGAAGGCACATTGCTCAATCAGGGCTGCGTGCTTGAAAATGGCGCCCACTGTGGGAACAGTGGGCAGAGCTACATTCTGAAGACAGGGGAGGGGGTGGGGAGTCTCCCATTGCCTGGGGCCAATTCATGGATCAACTGGTGGTCACATCTTCTCCAGGACCTCCCCCACCGTGCATATGTGGCAAAACTACAAAGAACAGCAAGAAATGATATACAGTGTTCACAACGGTGATTTCCTCAAAAAGGGGGAGGAAAGGATATGATTGAAAATAGGTCCACACAGGGCTTCTACAGGATTCAACTATTTAAGCTGAGTGCTGGGAGAATGGGCATTCATTATATTATCATTCCTTCAATAGCAAATGTATGTTTTATAAACTTTTTTGTATGTAAGACACAATTACAACAAAAAATAAATTCAGAGATTGGGGCACCTGGGTGGCACCTGCAGTTGGGGGTCCAACTGTTGGATTTGGTTCTGGTCCTAATCTCAGGGTTATGAGATCCAGCCCAGCATGGGACTCAGTGCGTAGCATAGAGTCAGCTTGGGATTCTTTCTCCCTCTCCCTCTGTTCCTCCCACCCATGCTCTCTCCCACTAAAAATGAATAAATAAATCTTTAAAAAGAAATTCAGAGATTGCACCCCGAGCGTTATACAGAGTCTACGGTGGTTCGTATCTCTGGTCACTGGGGTCATAGAAAATAGGAATATTCCCTCTATTACATGACATTTGAACTGTTGGTCATATTCTTGATCTATAATTTTTTGAAGATTTTATTTATTTATTTGAGAGAGACCACGAGTGGGTGGATGAGCAGAGGAAGAGGGTCAAGAAAACCCTGTGCCAAGCTCAGACCCCAATAATGGGCCGATACCAGGACCCCAAGGTCATGACCTGGGCCAAAATCAAGAGTCAGACACTCAACCACCTGAGCCACCAGGCACACCTGCTCCTGATCTGTTTTATCTTCAATTTTTTTCCTTTATTCTAGGATTGACTGTATTTCATCCATGGGGATTGGGCTCTAATTAGAAAGGGTAACTCTATGATAGAGACAGGCCCTGTTCAGGATCAGGCCAGGAAAGATGCATCCAAGCAGCACCTCACCCAGGGGAAAACCAGGAGTCCCCGCATGGATCCCAGCCGTGGTCATCTGAATGGTATTATCACTGACACTTCTGGGACTCAGGGGGCCCTGATGCAGAGGGGCGAGCTGGGAGGTTGGACAATTGCCCCATCTGGGCTCTAACTAGGAGAGGTGGGAATGGGTCCCAGGAGACACTGCCTGTGAAAAGTCAGCAGCGCCTGTGCCTGAGATATCACCGAAGACCCGAGTCTTTAGTCTGTGCTGCTCCTACAGACAGGGAAGGGCTCTGTGACTCTAGCCATGTCTTCTCGAGCAAACCCGATCTCCTTCCTGGAAGTGTCAGAGACTGAGGCTGGCCAACTTGTCCAGGTAAGAACTGAGGCATATGGATGGGGAGAGAGCAGTCTACCTTAACCCCTTATAAGAATGTTTGCGCGCATGCGCGCGCGTGCACACACACACACACACACACACACACACAGCAACTGACCTTCTCCTTTTGCTTTTTCCCTTTCTATCCTACATCCCCATCTGCCAATCAATTTCTGGCTCTTCAGATCACTAGGAGGGCCACCCACCTCTGGGGTTCTTCATGTGCCTGACAGTCTAGGCTGAAGGCATTGAAGAGAATGGGCTTCAGACTACCCTTCCCCCAGCCCCATCTGTGTCCTGGATTAAGCACACCTCCCTCTCAGTTCACTTGGGCAGGTGTGGTTCCAGAATCTCTCTCAGCTACCACACCAAGTCAGTACCAGTAACTGAGTCCTCTACATCCAGTTAGAGTTTACCAAACTTGTCCATACCCTCTCTTCTTCTAAAAACTTGAGCCAGCAAATAACTATTCCAGATAGACTCATGGATTCCCATTCTTCCATTAATAACCGGGGGCTGGGGGGACCCTGATGATTCTGTGATTTGACCAAGTTTATGCCAAAACACCAAAGGCTGTGCCATTGACAGTTCTGAGTAGAGACAGAACCCTGCAGAGGCGGTGCTGCTGACGGTGAAGATGGTGGTGGCGGCTTCTGTTGTTCACACCTCACAACTGACAAGCCCAACCTGCAGGCACAGACCAGAACACCACAACCACCAAGCACCGTCACTTGATCAAAAACAGCAATAACATGGGGGCGCCTGGGTGGCTCAGTCGTTAAGCGTCTGCCTTCGGCTCAGGTCATGATCCCAGGGTCCTGGGATCGAGCCCCGCATCGGGCTCCCTGCTCGGTGGGAAGCCTTCTTCTCCCTCTCCCACTGCTCCTGCTTGTGTTCCTCCTCTCGCTGTGTCTCTCTCTGTCAAATAAATAAAATCTTTAAAAAAAAAAACAGTAATAACAATACTAGACCCTATTTATTGAGCACTTACTGGGTGCCAGCCTTGGTCTAAATATTATACAGTCATTTTTTAACCCAATGTAATCTTCACAACCACTGGATTCAGTAAACTCGGGTAGTATTCCATTTGAAAAGATGTTGACGCTAAAGCCAAGAAGTGTTCAGCAACTTTCCAAAATCACATCAAGATTAAGAGTGGGAATGCTTGGAGGCTCAGTCTGTTGGGCATCCGACTCTTGATTTTGCTTCAGGTCTGATCTCCGGTCCTCAGAGAGAGCCCTGCATTGGGCTCCTCCTCTGCGGGGAGTCTGCTGGAGATTCTCCCTCTCCCTCTGTCTCCCTCACTCCCCACTCGCTCACTCATTCTCTCTCTCGCTCTCTAAAATAAATAAATCTTTTTTTTTTCACTATAACCTTTTTTTTTTAATTCTTATGTTAATCCCCATACATTACATCATTAGTTTTAGATGAAGTGTTCCATGATTCATTGTTTGTGCA
>NW_027679171.1:0-378 GCF_054177405.1 Leptonychotes weddellii
TATGACACAAAGAATAAGGGGGGCGGGCGCCTGGGTGACTCAGTCGTTAAGCGTCTGCCTTCGGCTCTGGTCATGATCTCAGGGTCCTGGGATCGAGCCCCGCATCGGGCTCCCTGCTCAGCGGGAAGCCTGCTTCTCCCTCTCCCACTCCCCCTGCTTGTGTTCCCTCTCTCGCTGTCTCTCCTCTCTCTGTCAAAAAAATAAATAAAATCTTAAAAAAAAAAAAGAAGTGGGGTATGTTATCTGATCCCTTGAAAAAATTTCAAGGGATCAGTGTCTTAGGAGTTTTGTTTTTTCGTTCTTTTCATACCAAAGAGGACATCTTGGAATGTTTCACTGAAAAAGTACCATTTAACCAAATGCCTTTGGGAATTCCAA
>NW_027679172.1:0-378 GCF_054177405.1 Leptonychotes weddellii
AAAGAAAAATTCAAAAAAAAAAAGTTAAAAAAAAAATTTGAAAGACTAAAGAATCATGGTAAAAAAGCCATGGATTCTATGTACAGTATTCCCCTAGCGCTGGAGTTCTGCCGTCCTCATTGATCGGTAAACTTGGTCTTGGCTGGCTGTTCTTGCTGATCTTCTGGGGGAGGGGCCTGTTGCCGTGGTTCCCAAAGATCTTTGCCGGAGGCAGAATTGCCCCATCCTTGCCGGTGGGGCTAAGTAATCTGCTCGGGTTTGCTCTCCGGGGCTTTTGTTCCCTGCAAGCTTTCTGTACAGCTTTGGAGGCGGAGAGTGAAAATGGCGGCCTCCCAATCTCGGCCCCAGAGGAGCCAAGAACTTGGGGCCCCGCTCCTC
>NW_027679173.1:0-378 GCF_054177405.1 Leptonychotes weddellii
CATCTGCATACAATAGAAATTCAACAGAGCATATACTTTTTCCTTTAAACAGTCAATAGTTATGAAGGTTTTAGTAGGTCTAATTTTAAATGTTCTTTTATATTTACCTTTTCTAGTTTATTCATCCTTCCCTGAAGATTTGGCTTTCTTATTATACACTTTTTTTCTTTCTTTCTTTCTTTCTTTCTTTCTTTCTTTCTTTCTTTCTTTCTTTCAGCTTGAAAACATTCTTTTCTTTCTTTTTTCTTTAAAATATATAGAAGCTCTAGCCTGCTGGATAAAAATTCTCACATCTTCAATTTACCCTCACTTGGGGAAAATATTTTTTGCTGGATATAAAATAATTCTACACTGTTGATATTCTTGCACTACTTAAAA
>NW_027679174.1:0-378 GCF_054177405.1 Leptonychotes weddellii
GTGTTATGCACAAACAATGAATCATGGAACACTACATCTAAAACTAATGATGTAATGTGTGGTGATTAACATAACAATAAAAATTTTAAAAAAATAAAATAAAGTAATTCATGGATCCCAGAGGAAATCAAATAGTAAAAGTGACACCAGTTTGAAACATAATGGTAACGAAAATACAACACATGAAAATTTGTGAGATGCAATTAAGTCAGTGCTTAGATTGGTATTTACAGCTCTAAATATTTATTTTAGGATAAATAAAAAGTTTAAAGTAACTATGTTTGCACCTTAAGGATCTATTTTTTTTTTAAAGATTTTTATTTATTTGTTTAACACAGAGAGAGAGAGCACAAGTAGGCAGAGCAGCAGAGAGAGGGA
>NW_027679175.1:0-378 GCF_054177405.1 Leptonychotes weddellii
GTGATGTGATGGGGGAGATTGGAGGAATGACAACTTCTAATAGGAGAATTTGAACTGTTCAAGCAAATTAGAATTGACTTTGTGGCAGAACTGATACTTGAAGAATGAGTAGGAGTTGCTTAGGTGAGGAGGGGAAAGGATATTGACCGATAAGGAAGTATGATCAGATTTGAGTCATGAGAACTTTTTTTTTTTCCCCCAGAAAGGTGAAAATACCCTGTGGGAAGTTGCTCCCAGAACATTCTGGAGAACATCCCCCTTTTGTATCATTCTGCCATGTCAGAAGGTGAGTTACCTTCCCCTGCCCCTCATAAATCTGTCCTGGAATATTAAAATAGCACTGGGTCTCCTGTATTGATTGAGAAATTTGTTTGAATA
>NW_027679176.1:0-378 GCF_054177405.1 Leptonychotes weddellii
CATAAGACCCTGGTGAAATCAAAAAGAAACTTGCAAAACTACAAAGTTATTGAAGACACAGACCACTTTCCTGACATATACCTAAACTCTTAATAGGGATTCAGCTGAAAATGAAGAAAATCCATTTACATGTTCCTCATAAGCATTTTCTCTATGCATGGGTTTTAAAAGTTATTTATAATAGCATATAGGACATCAACACATAACATCTTTAAATTGAAAGACATGGCCCACATTTCCTTGGCAGGAGTCCACCTAATGGATCAACCTTTGATAAGCAAATGCATATCATGTGTCAAGATCAATGCTACATGCTATATGTGTGAAGTGATGGGCAATGGAAAGTCAGCAAAGAACAGAGAGCAAAGGAAAAATACA
>NW_027679177.1:0-378 GCF_054177405.1 Leptonychotes weddellii
TCTGAAAAACAAACTGAGGGTTCTAGAGGGGAGGGGGGTGGGAGGATGGGTTGGCCTGGTGGTGGGTATTGAGGAGGGCACGTTCTGCATGGAGCACTGGGTGTTGTGCACGAACAATGAATCATGGAACACTTCATCTAGAACTAATGATGTAATGTATGGGGATTAACATAAGAATAAAAAAAAAAAAAAAAAGAAAAGCCATGAGAATTTAAAAAAAAAAAAAATCATAATCATAATACCAAACTAATGCAGAACATTTACCATGTGCCCAAGGTTGCTATATATACTTCACGTATATTACCCATTTTATTTTCAAAATAATCCTTTAAGGTAAGTATTAGTTCCATTGTTTTTATTTTACAGATGAAGGAACCA
>NW_027679178.1:0-378 GCF_054177405.1 Leptonychotes weddellii
GCTCCACACTGAGCAGGGAGTTGCTTGAGATTCTCTCCCTCTCCTTCTCCCTCTGCCCCTCCCCCCACTCACGTGCCTATGTGCTCTCTCTCTAAAAATAAATGCATCTTTCTTTTTTTTTAAAGATTTTATTTATTTGACAGAGAGAGACACAGCGGAGAGAGGGAACACAAGCAGGAGGAGTGGGAGAGGGAGAAGCAGGCTTCCCGCGGAGCAGGGAGCCTCATGCGGGGCCCGATACCCTGGGATCATGACCTGAGCTGAAGGCAGACGCTTAATGACTAAGCCACCTAGGCACCCCAAAATAAATGCATCTTTTAAAAAAAAAAAAGCACAGGGACACCTGGGTGGCTCAGTCGTTAAGCGTCTGCCTTCAGC
>NW_027679179.1:0-378 GCF_054177405.1 Leptonychotes weddellii
CTGAAAGAAAAAACTTCCAACCAATAATAGTCTACCTGTCAAAGTTATTCAGAACTGAAGGAAAGACAGTTTTCTAGACAAGCAAAAGCTAAAAGTATTCATCGTGAATAAACCAGCCATACAAGACATACTAAGAAATTTCTTCACACTGAAAAGAAAGGATGCTAATAAGTAACAAGAAAAACTATGAAAGTATAACTCTTGCTGGTAAAGGTAAATACATAGTAAAGATAGTGCATTCATTACTTATAAAGCTAGCATAAGTGTTAAAAGACAAAGTTGTGAAAAAAACACCCTTATGCTGAGCAAAATAAGTCAATCAGAGAAAGACATGTATCATATGACCTCACTGATATGAGGAATTCTTAATCTCAGGAA
>NW_027679180.1:0-378 GCF_054177405.1 Leptonychotes weddellii
AGCTCTGCCACATTCAGGCACCCCCGGTCTTTCTGTGACCCCCAGGTTCCTGAGACCACACTGTCTCAGAGGGTTCCACCCCCCGCTTAGCCACCAGAGTGACGTCCCTCGGCGGAGCAGACTTTTAAAAGTTCCGATTTTGTGCTCCGTGGTTCTATCACTTGCCAGAAGCAGCCGATGGAGGCCCCTCCCCCTCCGTCTATCCTCCCGAATATCGCCTCAGATTCACTTCTCCGCACGTCCTACCTTCCAGAAAGTGGTCGCTTTTCTGATGAGAGAGTTGTTGCTCTTCTTTTCTTCGATCTCCTGTTGAGTTTGTAGGTGTTCAGAATGGTTTGATCCCTATCCAGCTGAATTCCTGAGAGGAGACGAAATCCA
>NW_027679181.1:0-7552 GCF_054177405.1 Leptonychotes weddellii
TTATGCACAAACAATGAATCATGGAACACTTCATCTAAAACTAATGATGTAATGTATGGGGATTAACATAAGAATAAAAAAAATAAATAAAAAAAATAAAAGAAGAAGAGTAAGTGAAGTGAATGATAACTCTTAGAAACTGGGCTACAGAGATGCCTGGGTGGCTCAGTCCTGGGATCCAGCCCCACAGGCTCCCTCCTCAGTGGGGAGAGTCTGCTTCTCCTTCTCCCTCTGCTCCCCCCCCCATTAGTGTTCTTTCTCTCTCTCAAATAAATAAATAAAATCTTAAAAACAAACAAACAAACAAACAAAAAAGAAAAGAAAAAAAAGGAAAGGAAAGGAAGGGAAAGAAAAAAGAAAAGAAAAGAAAATGAGACGAAACTGGGCTACAGTTAGCTTTCAGTGAAATGGGAAAGCCTGCAGGACAAGCTGATTTGGGAGGGACAATCAGGAGTTTATATGTATCAGATATTCAAGAAGACACATGGTTAGGCAGTTTGATAATGATCTGGAGACCAGGGGAGAGCTCTGAGTTGGGAGACTCAGGAGTAGGCAGTTGTCAGAGCAGAGAGTGAACTTAACGCCACATGAATAAATACAATCATCAAGGATGCAAAGAAGACAAGCAGAAAAAATTCAAGGACTTCAACAGTAAAAAATGAAAAGATGAGAAAGAACCAGCAAAGGAAATAGAGAATGAACCAGCTAGAGAAGAAAACCTGGAAAAATTCCAAAGCTGAGTGAAGAAAGTGTTGCAAGGTGGAAAAAAAGATCAGAGAGTATATAGATGTATATAGCATACATCTTCCTTTTACTGGAAGTCAAGTAAGAGGAGGACTGAGAATTGGCCATTGGATTTGCTTGTTTTCTTAATTGTCCTCTCTCCTGCTGTAATGTGAACACCAATAGGGCAGGAATTTTTCTCTATCTTAGTCATTAATAATTTCTGAGGAACTAGCAGAGTGACTGGTACATAATTCATACTCAAAAAATTTACATTAATAAATGAATCTGTTATGTGTATAAATATAAAAGTCCAAAATAAAATAAAATGGAAAACATTTTCTGATGGTAGTCTTTGTAAACATTGTTAGATGAAAAAAAATGTACAACTATGCATGCCATAAAGCTTCAGACTCTAGATAGTAGCAGTTTAAATACAAAATGCAGAGAGTGTGGTAGTATATACAAAAGAAAAACTTGTAAATAAAACATAAAAATTTGCATTCCTAATTTCTGCTTTAGCATCCAGATTATTTCTTTTACCTAAACCTCGCACATTTACAAATATGGCCACTTTACATAATGTTTTACAATGACACATTATAAATTACAACTCTTAATCCCAAATCAACTTCTTTCAAAAAGCAGTACTTAATTCTATTAAAAGCCACTGGAGAACTCCACTAGAATCACATTAGTTATTCAACATTTCATAGTCTACTCACACTCCTAAGATCAAATTTAGACTCACGCTATAATAATCAGAGTCTAGTCTATCTGAATGTGGTATAAAATTTCCATTAAGTAGAGTTTGTAGTTCAAAATGACATAAAATTTCAACACCATAGCCACCAAAATAAATTAACAACTGAAAAATGTTGATGGCATAAGTAAGAATGCACCAGTAATGTGTCATTAAAAGACATTAAAGCAGAAATATTTGTAGGAAGTTCCTACTTAGATTTTATACTGAGATGTATACATAAGGTATTTCTATAACTATATCTCACCAATAGTGTAAATTATAAAGATATTTCATATTCTCAGATACAAATTTAGCATGTATATTTTCATGCCAATTTTTAGGCAAAACAGTACTTGAGACTCTCAATTAAATGTGTCTTATTGTTTCAACAAAGCTAATGAAGACTCATCTTATTCAGATAAATAACTCTGGAGCAATTAGTTAGTCCCAGCTGATGACTGATTTTATAGTATTAGCTGAATACTGGGTGGGATACATGGAAACCTACCAGAATTTTCCTAGGCAATTTGCCAGAGAGAATTCTTGTCAAAAAAAAAAAAAAAAAAAACAGTACTGTGATTTCAACTTTGAACTCTGAACTGTACATTGTGTGAACTTGTCAAATACTCATCCCACAAATAACCTCATGCTCCTTCTGAAAATCTTGCCAAATGCAATGAATCTGATTTAGAGGGAAAAAAAATGTTTAAGGCCAAGAAAAATACACACATTGTATATAGAATGTCAATAATTCTGGAAATATTAGTTTACCTCCATACATGATTTCACTTTAAAAGAATGCAGTATTGTTTCTGTTGAAATATTTTTACCATAATTAGGTCACTCTCCTCCCAAGGGAACATTTTCTTCATAGGTTACAACAGTACGTTATTTTCCTAGAGTAATTCATTCAGCTGGCTAAAACATGATGCTACTCAGATCAAGGTTTCAGGTTCTGCCCTGCCAGCCATTCCCCACTGCCACGCACATTACGTAAGTTATTAAAATTACACCCTGGGACCTAAGTCCTGCCCCACATCACTTTAAAGAATACAGATAAAGGACAGTCCCTACCTGTTTTCAATGTACCATACACTTTTTTATAACAAGACGTTGGATGAACAGGAATGGTCGCAGAATGAAAGTAAAAATGTTGTGGAATTAAAAAATCAAACTACCAATAAAAGAACAGTCATTAAATGGGAGTAACTGCAATACTGAGCCAAGGAACAGCATCAGAATCGACGTCAGAAGTAACAAGAGCAGGAGTCACTTGTGGGGCTTCTCAACTAACTCTGCCAAAATTTCATCCCTTTAACTTGTTATGTTTATTGGACCACCGGCTTCTGCAGTAGATGGTTGTCTCACATACTAACTTCACTAAGTATCGTCTGAGAAATGTCAAGTTCAAATTAAGAGCTATCCCATCACCTGAGGGACTTTTTTTTATGGTATCTAATATATGGCAAATAGTAGCTATTTAATAACCATCTGTGAATTAATATAGATTGAAAAACAAACACATCAGGAACCTGATGTGATAAAGAAAAATAAAGTTTTAATCTGCTATTAAATATAAACAAATAAGGAGGAGGACTTCCTCTCCCCTTCTATACAAATTCTAAGCATTACAGGTAGCCGAAATAAAAATAAAATGTATTAAATGTCTTCACCAATATATTATAATGTATCTTCCTATCTTGTTTAAATTCCTAAATTGCCATTTAATGCAGTACCTTGATCTGGAAAAGGAAAAACAGTATTAGGGTGGCAACTTCTTCCTGCAGAAGAGTGGGTCTTAATCTTTTTCATGTAACTCTTTGAAGATCTGATTTTAAAACAATGAGCCCTTTCCACAGAAATGCACGCATCTTACACAAAATGCCATAACCAATTTTAGGACCTGAAAAGGGCCATGGGGCTTAGATTAAGAAAACTTCCTACAGAGGAGATGAACAGTAAAGTTAAAGATTTGTTATTATCTCTAAAAATCCTGGAAGATTAATTACATCCGTGCATACTATAATATCTTACACAGTGTAGGCACCAATAATTACTTTTAATTTTTATTTCCCAAGCTAAAATTGGTTTCAATAGGTATTAACAGACTAAGTTATTAATTGATGATATGCATAAAATAAAATACATTAAAGAGGGATTATGAAGTTAAATAAACTTGGAGTATTAAATTAGGTACAATTATGTGGCTAAGTGCTAGATTAAACAAAGTTAACCAGGAATTTCTTTACCTCATAACTTTTGAGTTGTTACTATATAAATATGCAAAAATAGGATAGACTGTGTAGCATTTTCTTAACTTCTTTTGACCATGAAATCTCCTTTTCCTCAAATACTTGTTACCTCTTGTTGAAAATTGCTACGAAGAGCATGGTTAAGAGCTACACCTGCTTTTATTAATACTGAATTTTGAATAGAACTAAATCTACATTGAATCTACATTTTATTCCTCTGGAAAGAAACCAGATATCAGAATAAAAGAAAAATGGTATTTCTGAGCAGAGGCCTTAGAAAATTTCTTTAGGACGAAACAGACAATTTTACATACTCCTACATAAGAAACATTATCTCTGACTTACCTGAGAGAATCTGGAGGGGCAAGGCGGGGTCACAGGTAATAGTGAGGCAGTTTGAGCCCAGTAGAAAGGGATCCTGCTGAGGATGAGGGTAGAAAATTCATCCCACATATGGTGGGCTGTAACAGCCCTGAGAAATGGCACCTTTTTTTACAACTATTCCTCCTAATTTTCCTCTAATTTCCTCTACTTTTTGCAGATACTATGTGGTTTAGCAGGAACCCTGAAGCAAGAGTACAAATATTAAAAAACAAATTTTTAAAACGTTATATTTGTTTTTGGAACACATTTTATACTTTTTCGGTAAAGAAAGCCAAATTTTTCACAGGTTCATAACCCAAGCAAAATGAGAAAGAAATTTTATGAGAAAAAAAAAAATGACAAAAACTAAAATATTGCCCTGATCCCCACTGAACTTGACCCTACTCCTATACCCCAGGCTCTACCAAGGACATTAACTATTTTATAGTTCCTGAGCTCAGCTGAGTGGCATTGGTATTGCCCCATCTATAGCACTTCACCTGTGATTTATATATATATATTTTTAAGATTTTATTTATTTATTTGACAGAGAGGGACACAAGCAGAGGGAGTGGGAGAGGGAGAAGCAGGCCCCCCGCTGAGCAGGGAGCCCGATGTGGAGCTCGATCACAGGACCCTGGGATCGTGACCTGAGGCAGAGGCAGACACTTAACGACTGAGCCACCCAGGTGCCCTGCGATGTATATTTTATAAGCAGAAGTAGATTAGTTGAGTGCTAGTTACATCAGAATGAAGCAAGGAAAAGGTAAATCAGCTATTAGGTAACCGATGGTTAAAGCAAAAATTGTAACATCATCTGATGCATTTAAATGTATGTAGAGAAGATATATAAGACAAACATATTATAAACAAAGGATAATCTCCTTTGTTTAAAAAGTAGGTAAGTTCTTGGGGCGCCTGGGTTGCTCAGTCGTTAAGCGTCTGAGCAGGAAGCCTGCTTCTCCCTCTCCCACTCCCCCTGCTTGTGTTTCCTCTCTCGCTGTGTCTCTGTCAAATAAATAAATAAATAAATAAACAAAATAAAAGTAGGTAAGTTCTGTATTTCTTTTTTTTTTTTAAAGATTTTATTTATTTATTTGACAGAGAGAGACACAGCGAGAGAGGAACACAAGCAGGGGGAGTGGGAGAGGGAGAAGCAGGCTTCCTGCTCAGACGCTTAACGACTGAGCAACCCAGGCACCCCGGTAAGTTCTATATTTCATTCAAACTGGAAAAATGATTGCAACAACAAACTGTGATAAACTGTGTATATATGGTTAATATTGAGAGCAACCACTAAAAAGCTATGTAAAAAGACACACTCAAAAACAATACCGATAAATCAAAATGAAATTCCAAAAAATGTTCAAGAAATACACAAGAACACAGGAAAAAGAATATAAGAAACAAAACCACAAACAAAAAAAAAAGTAAAATGGCAGGCTTAAACCCTAACATACCAATATTGGCATTTTATATAAATGTCTTAAATATATTGATTAAAAGACAAAGACTGGAAGAGTGAATTAAACACCATGGACTAACTATACAAAATCTATAATAAACCTCTTCAACGATAACAATACAGGCCAGCTAGAAGTAAAAGAATGGAAAAAGAGAGATCATGCAACATTAATCAAAAGAAAACAGTAGTGGCTATATTAATAATAGATAAAACAGACTTCAGAGCAAAGAAATTACAAGAAACAGAGAAACATATTTTCTAGTGATAAGAGGGTAAATTGACCAAGAAGACCTAACAATTCTAAATGCACCAAACAAGAGAGCTGCTAATTACGTAAACCCCAGATAACTAGAACTGAAAGGAAAAATAAATTCAAAGGTATATTTGGAGACTCCAACACTGCTTTCTCAACAACTGATAAAAAAACCAGAGAGAAAATCAGCAAAGATACAGAAGAATTTAACACCATCAATAAACAAAATCTCAATGTTTATAGAACATTCGAACATTCGAGGCAACAACAGCAGAATACACATTTTTTCAAGTGCCTAAAAAATATATACCAAGATAGACTATATTCTGAGCCATAAAAAAAAATTTCAACAATTTAAAGAATTTTAATCATATGCAGTGTGTTCTCCAACAAAAGAATTAAACTAGAAGTCAATAAGAAGGATAATCGGAAAATCTACAAACACCTAGAACCAAACAACACACTTCTAAATAATAAATGGATAAAAGAGGAAGTCTTGAGAGAAATTAAAAACTACACTGAACTAAACATAAATGAAAACACAACATATCAATTTGTGGGAGACTGCTAATAGAGTGCTGAGGGAAAAATTTATAGCATAAACTGAATACAGTGGAAAACAGAAAAATTCTCAAATAAATCATTTAAGCTGCCACTTCAAGAACCTAGAAAAAGAAGACCAAAATAAACACTAAGGAAGTAGAGGATGGAAAAAGTAGAGAGCAGACATCAACGAAACTGGAATAGGATAAAGAAGCCAGAAGAGACCCACACAAATATGCCCAACTGAGTTTTGACACAAATGTAAAAGCAATTTCATGCAAAAAAAAAAAAATCACCTTTTCAATAAATGACGTTAGAGAATTAAACATCCATAAACCAAAAAATGAAATTCGATCTAAGTCTCATTCCTTATACAAAAATTAGTTCAAAATGGATTACAGATTAAAATATAAAGTGTAAAGATATAAAACTTTAGGAAAAAAAACAGGAGAAAATCTTGGGGATCTAGGATTAAACAAAGCGTTCTTAGACTTGACACCAAAAGTATAGTCCATTAAAAGGAAAAAATAACAAAAAGAATTTATCAAAATTAAAACGCTGTGATAAGGATGAAAAGAAAAGCTATAGTCCAGGAGAAAACATTTATAAACTACATAATCTGACAAAGTACTAGTATGTAGAATACATAAAAAACTCTCAAAACTCAAGAATAAGAAAAAAAAATCAAATTAGATAATGGGCAAGACACAAAGAGGCATGCCAAGGAAGAGGACCTATAGGTGGCAAATCAGTACATGAAAAGAAGTCAGCATCATTAGCCAGTAGGAATGCCATAAAACCACAATGAGATGTCATTATACACCTACAAAAAATGGCTAAAATAAATAGCAGTAATACCACTATATGCTGTCGAGGATGCAGAGACTCTGGATCACTCATACTTTCCTAGTAGGAATGTAAAATGGTACAGGCACCCTAAAAAGTTTGGCAGATTTTTAAAAAAAACTGAAATGTAATTACCATCTGACCTAGCAATTGCACTTCCGGGCATTTATCCCAGAGAAATAAAAACTTACATTCACAGAACAATCTGGACACCAATGTTTATAACAGCTTTATTTCATAATAGCCAAAACAACCCAGATACCCTTCAATGGGTAAAAGATTAAATAAACTGTGATACATACATAGCATGAGTAACTACTAAGCAATAAAAAGAAAAGAATTTTTGATGCATACAGTAATCT
>NW_027679182.1:0-378 GCF_054177405.1 Leptonychotes weddellii
CCGAAGGCAGTCGCTTAACCAACTGAGCCACCCAGGCGCCCTCTATGCTTCTTTTTGCTCAGCTCCCATTATTTCTGAATATTTCAGTTTGAATTCTGCTGCTTTACCTTGTTGTATTTTTTCCTTTAGGCATCCTGTATCTTTACCTATATATATAGGTGTGTGTGTGTGTGTGTATGTATATATATATATATATATAAATCTTAATAGTATCAGGTCTGTAACTTTTTACCATTCAGATTTACAAAAGTTAAAAAGATACTGGTAATAGCCACTGCTGATTGAAGGTGTGTTAAAACTGCGCCTCTCATATATTGTTGGTGAGGATGTAAATTGATTCAGTTTTCTGATAGGCACTTAGTAGTATTTATTAAAAGA
>NW_027679183.1:0-378 GCF_054177405.1 Leptonychotes weddellii
GGCAAGAGGAAAGAGAAAATAGAGAACTATTGAATTTTATTAGTGTTCAAAGAAATTAAAATTTTAACAATGAAATATAGCACTTTTCATGTTTCAAATTGGTGGACACTGAGCAAAAGTCATATTCAATGCTTCAAAGTGTGGGCCATTCTTTTATACTGCTGCTATGTATATATGTTGGCACACATTTTTTGGATGGCAATTTGAGAATATGTAAAAAAGATTCTCAAGTAATAAGCCTATCACTTGCAATCCAATAAATTAATCAATGAAGCAACTCAAAGACTTATCTCCCCAGATGTTCATCTCAACGTAAGTTAGAAATAACCTTAATGGACCATAGCAATACAACTTCTCTATTTTTTCTCATCATTTCTA
>NW_027679184.1:0-378 GCF_054177405.1 Leptonychotes weddellii
AATCGTATGAGGAAAGTTTTAGACATAGAGACTCAGCAGCTTCACTACAAACCTACTGAATCAGGATCTGCATAGCTAGGTTCCAGGAAATCTAAAGTTCTAAGACTCTCCTAGGTCATTCTGATAAACTGCTTAAAACAAAATCCTTCTGGGGGACGGGAATATCTGCAAGTGTATTCACCAAACTCCTATAGTGTTCTACTTTCAAATCTTTTCTTCCATTGTCTATTGAACATTAAAATAAAGGTCATTGAGAGAAAGCCAACTCAGCAACTAGTCAAAGTAAAGTCATACTCCCCCATCTGAAAAATTCACACCAAAAAATCTGGAAACTTGAAAGAAGGAATAGAAATAAATGTCATATGTAACTTTTATCCT
>NW_027679185.1:0-378 GCF_054177405.1 Leptonychotes weddellii
CTAGGAATGGAGGACCAGTCAACAGGACGAATGTCCCGCCCCCATGAGGCTTACGGTCTAATCAAAGAGACAAGCAACTAAACAGCCAATGGCAACGCAACACAGATGGACTGTAGTGCCGTGGAAGTGGAGAGGCTTCTGGGGAAAGAGATGCCAGGCAGGGGTCTGCGGGCCAACCCAGAACAGAAGTGACCCAGGCAGAGGGGCAGGGCTGCAGGGTAGGGGAAAAAAAAAACAAAAAACAAACCAGAGAGGAAACTGTCTAGGCAGGGAGGGGGCAGTCGCTGGGACAGCAGCTAGAGGGACTGCCCAAGACACCATGCTGGCTTCCTTCAGCTCCTACTTACGATGAGAAAACAAGAAGGCAGCCGAGCAGGA
>NW_027679186.1:0-378 GCF_054177405.1 Leptonychotes weddellii
GACCAGGTGCCCGGGGCTCCGCCCCTGGCAGGCCACCGCCCTCCGTGGGAACCGCGGCCCCGCCCCTACATTCTGACCCCGCCTCCTCGAGCGGCCATTGGGCCCGTCGTTCCCACGTTCACCCTAGCTCTAGCGCACCGCCCCCGCCTTTTCGCGCCTGCGCCCTAGCGACCACCCGACCTCGGGGGCGGAGCCCGGACAGGCCACGCCCCTAGGGCCCGGGCCCGCCCCCGCGCACACGCACTTCCCGCCACGCCTCCCCGCCCGCCTCAACCCAGCCCCGCCCAGCCCGGCCGAGCCCAGCGAGCGCGAGCGCAGCGCGATGGACGGCCGAGTGCAGCTGATCAAGGCCCTCCTGGCCCTGCCCCTGCGGCCCCA
>NW_027679187.1:0-378 GCF_054177405.1 Leptonychotes weddellii
GAGCCGCAGCCTCCGGAACAGCCACAGCAGCCCATGGTTCTGGTGGGTTGAGGGTGGAGCAGGTCAGAGGAGCAGGTGCAGAGGACTGGTGTTCAGGTGTGGAGCTTCCTGGGCCGGGAGCCCTTTATACACCTGCCAGGGTCAGGTGTGATGTTGGGTACATGGTCACTTCCTGGTTCTTGTGTTATTTAGGATCTTCCTCCATGTTTTCCTCTAGACCTCAGCCCCTCGTGTAAAGTCCATGTGCATTAGCTGCTATTGGTTACTCACTGGGACCCAGCCCCTCACAGAATCCATGTCTAGGCTTGAGGGAGTGCCCCCCCCTCCCCACCACCCAAAGGTTCAGCCCAGTCCCTTTAGCTACAGAGTCTCACTTGA
>NW_027679188.1:0-378 GCF_054177405.1 Leptonychotes weddellii
AATCGTATGAGGAAAGTTTTAGACATAGAGACTCAGCAGCTTCACTACAAACCTACTGAATCAGGATCTGCATAGCTAGGTTCCAGGAAATCTAAAGTTCTAAGACTCTCCTAGGTCATTCTGATAAACTGCTTAAAACAAAATCCTTCTGGGGGACGGGAATATCTGCAAGTGTATTCACCAAACTCCTATAGTGTTCCACTTTCAAATCTTTTCTTCCATTGTCTATTGAACATTAAAATAAAGGTCATTGAGAGAAAGCCAACTCAGCAACTAGTCAAAGTAAAGTCATACTCCCCCATCTGAAAAATTCACACCAAAAAATCTGGAAACTTGAAAGAAGGAATAGAAATAAATGTCATATGTAACTTTTATCCT
>NW_027679189.1:0-378 GCF_054177405.1 Leptonychotes weddellii
CCCACAGCGCCACGGCCGCCGCGGCTGCGCCCCTCGGGCCCATCTCTGCTCCTGCAGAAGGCGCGGGACGGCAGGCGAGAGGCCCAGCCCCGGCCTCTGCAGGGCCTCGCACGGGCGCTGATGCTCGGAGCGCCGGCGGCTGGCGGCGGCGGCGGCGGGGGAGAGGAGGAGCCCGCAGACCCCCTCCGGCCGGCGGCGTGTGTGCGCTCCCTGCTGCCCTGCGGAGTGCCCTCGGTGCCTCCCTGGGGCGGCAGCGGGCCCTGCCTCCCGCTGGCCCCGGCGTGGTGCCCACCTCGGACAGCGGTGCCTGCGCCCTCCATGGCGGCTTTATGTGAGCGGCGGGGACCCGGGGAGCCACCGGGCTTTCCCTCGCGGTCC
>NW_027679190.1:0-378 GCF_054177405.1 Leptonychotes weddellii
GCACAGCGAGTTGTTCATCTTCTGCCTTCCTTAGGACTCTTGCACATGCATCAGGACTGACATGGCCACATCTGATCGGTCTCCTTTGCCTCTCACTCTGTTCTTGCTAGTTCTCATTTGCTTCCTGTAGATCAGTTTCTCTCTAGCTTTTTTTCTTTATCGCCCCTCTTCTCCCTCCCTGAACCTATTTATTTATTTAAGATTTTTATTAGCACGTGAGTGCACAAGAGGGGTGAGGGTCAGAGGGAGAATCAGACTCCCCGCTGAGCAGAGAGCCTGATGCGGGCGGGGCTCAATCCTGAGACTCCAGGATCATGACCTGAGCCCAAGGCAGATGCTTAACCGACTGAGCCACTCAGGCACGCCACCGCCCCCCCC
>NW_027679191.1:0-378 GCF_054177405.1 Leptonychotes weddellii
AGGGCGCCTGGGTGGCTCAGTTGGTTAAGAGACTGCCTTCGGCTCAGGTTATGATCCTGGAGTCCTGGGGTCGAGTCCCGCATTGGGCTCCCTGCTCGGCGGGGAGGCTGCTTCTCCCTCTGACCCTCACCCCTCTCATGCTCTCTCTCTCATTCTCTCTCTCTCAAATAAATAAATAAAATCTTAAAAAAAAAAAAAAGAAAGAAAGAATCCAAATGAGATTTAGTGTGAGTTAAAACTCTGTTACTAAATTTGAATAAAATTCATATAATAGAAACATTGTGACATAGGTATTTTAAGACGTTGTTTTCCATTTATACTTATTTTTATTTTATTTTTTTTTAAAGATTTTATTTATTTATTTGAGACAGAGAGAAT
>NW_027679192.1:0-7549 GCF_054177405.1 Leptonychotes weddellii
TCTTTTCCCTTCACCTTACTTAAGCCAGAGAAAATTTTTCTCTTGTATTTATTGTGGAACCTGGTTGCAATCTCGGAGGTAAATCTCACAATATGGGGGTTTTAACTCTCAGGGCTGCCCATTCTAAGTTAATAAAGCAGTTTGTCATTTACAGTTCAGGTTTCCTTATGTTTGTCATCCATATTAGGATGGTTTTTTTAGGAGTTTCGTTCTGTTTCTCTGTTGATTTGTTACTTTTTCCTAAATGCCTTTATTAGTGACTACATTCCTAAAATATCTTTCTTTTCAAAATTCTTTGTGTTTGTGCCATTCCTTCTTCTTAAGCACGTTCCTTGCTGTTCCCACACTCTGCAGGACCTGCTGACTTACTTGATTTTCACCTCTTTGCCCATTTCTCTGCTTTCTCAGGCCAGGGAATAAAGAATTGTTTCTGAAATGGTTTAATAAAGAGCAGCCATATGGCTACTTACTATTCTCTATTCTTATAAACCTCCTCCCTTTCTTGATATAACTGAGTCTGAAAATGAGTCTCATTTGGTTGCAAAGGCACTTACTCTGGAGTTGAGTTGTGTCACAGATTCTAGCCACAATTATCTTGGGTTTTGTATCTTTGGGTGAGCATTTCACCTCTTTGGGCCTTAATTATCTGTTACTTAAATGGTAATTTAAAACTTCTTTTCCAAAATACCAGTGAGAATTCAGTAAAAGTGTATATGGAATACTTCTAGCATAGCGCCTGGCATAGGACAAGTGCTCAGTAAATGTTTCACAAATGTTAACATTGAGCCATTTCCTTTTGGTTCCATCACTTTCATTGAGATCCAGACCTTTGAAGCTGGGCCCTAGAATTCTGTGGAGAAATCCAAGCTGGGTATCTTTTTGTAGCTGCCATTAAACTCCAGAGCAGATATTCATTACATCTCATGAAGTTAATGGACAGTTCAGGCTGGGTGACTTTTCTCATGGATTCTGAGTTGTTGTTCATCTGTGCTCTTTGTGGTTTATTTTGGTTTTTCTTACCTACCTTGCCTTTTTGTTTAAAAGGAGTGGGGTAAAGTAACACACAAAGGGTTTGTTTTTTTTTTTTTTATAGTGTAAACTTAAGAAAAAACTACCATTGTAAAAAAGAAAGAATATTGAATATATATTCTCATGATACGTTTTTACTCTGCTTTACATTTTGATAAGCTTTTTGGTCTTACCTCTATTTTATCTGTGTAGAGATTCACAATTATTATTCCCTTGTCATCAATTCAGTCATCAGTCTCCGTGGCATGAAAGTTGTTGCTACTGCAATCATTTCAGGCTCTGTCCCAAAAGAAGGTGTTAAGAGCTGCCCATTCTGGATGCAGATCTTGAAAACCTTCCATTGCAAAGCATATGTCCTTTTTTCCTACTCCTTATGTCTCTTCCTCAGCCTAGGGTGCCTTAGTGATTTTTCAGATTTCTGTTTAGTGGCAGAACCATTCCTTCAAAGCTTTTTGGGAAGCTCTTTATATAAAACAGACCAATCTGGATACTCTTGATTTTTTTTTTTTTTTTTTTTTCCCTTTTTTAAGGAAGGGTTTCCATTGGGAATGGGATTATTCTACTCATGGCAGGAATCTCCCCAGAGCTCAGAGCAGAAAACGACTTGCAGTCTCTGTGCATTGTGTGTTTTCGGATTCCTGGTGCTGAGGTGTTGGGTCACAGGGCAGGCACTTTCCCCATCATTTTCCTTACTAAGGGCTGTGTTAACCATTGCTCCGTTATTGCTAGCGGTCCCCTATCAGTGGGTCCAAGCATTTCCCCTCTCAGTCTTTGTGCAGAAGTTTCTTTCCGTCTTGGTGAGTTGGCCTTATAAAAACTGTGGCACTGATAGAATCAGATCTTAACACAAAAGCAATAGAATTGAAACAAAATCAGAAACGATGCAGGCTTTCATGTGTGAGATGCTTTTTCCCTCCTTGAACAGAATTCCTTAAGAATGAGTCTTGAGTTGTCTTGTTCTGTAACCAACAGGAGGCCTCACCAATGGCAGTGGGAGATACATCTCTGCTGCGCCAGGCGCTGAAGCCAAGTACCGCAGCGCGAGCAGTGCCTCCAGCCTCTTCAGCCCCAGCAGCACCCTGTTTTCTTCCTCCCGGTTGCGATACGGAATGTCTGATGTCATGCCCTCTGGCAGGAGCAGGCTTCTGGAGGATTTCCGAAATAACCGGTACCCCAATTTACAACTGCGGGAGATCGCTGGGCATATAATGGAGTTTTCCCAAGACCAGCATGGGTCCAGGTGAGGACTTGGCTTTGGCACTTAAGGTAACTGAAATCTTAATGCCTTAAATTCCATGCCTCAGATAAGGTATATACTAAGTAAATAGCCATGAAGTAATTGAAACAAAGTTTGCCTCTTAGTATGCTTCCTATTATTTATTTCAGAGGGATGTGGGGATATGAGGGTCATCAGATACACAGGTGATTGAAAAGAGCCCTTTAGTAATCTGGATCACATGCTTCAAACAAACCTTTTATCTTATTGTGGTGTTCCTAGTTCATGGGAACCTCACAGAATGTCTGTAATTTAAGGAACAGAAACACTAACACAAAGATGTGTGTACACTTTTGTTACTTAAATCACTATTAAGAGTCTTGCTCTTTTTTTTTTTTTTTTTTAAGATTTTATTATTTGAGAGAGAGCACAAGTGGGGTGGGGGGGAGGGGCAGAGGGAGAAGTAGACTCCCTGCTGAGCAGGGAGCCCAACATGGAGCACGATCCCAGGACCCTGAGATCATGACCTGAGCTGAAGGCAGATGCTCAACTGACTGAGCCACCCAGGCACCCCAAGAGTCTTGCTGTTAAAGAGAAATTATTCACATGTAAGTTTGGATGTCTGCTTGCTCAGGAATAAGATAGCTTCACTACTTTTCTGTGTCGTTCCACTCTGTAGAAGTGAGTCTACGTAGAGGTGAGAGAGAAGAGGCTACTCTAAAACACAGAATCTGCTTTGGCTTATCCCTCCCCGTTTGGCTGTTCTAGTGGCCTTTGCAGAAGGGGACCACCCTGGTTCTGGGGGAAAAAAGCCTAATTATGGTGACATCACCCATCCTTTCCTATTTGTCTCCATTTCTCTTTCTTGCTCTCTGTGCCCACTGAAACAGCTTCTAAAGAACCCATCTCCTCTTTCAGTTTTGCCATCTTGCTACTGGGCAAGGATTTCTCATATTTGGATCCTATAGACCAGATTGGGAGACAGCATGTTTTTTCTTATATAGTTACCTGAACTGAAAATCGCAGACTTGAGTACTACTTCAGAAGACACTGCAGGCATAAATCACAGCTCTTCCACATCATGAATGAGTACTGCTTCATATGCCCATGAGCTAAAGGAGACAACGAAGGGCTGTAAGCATGGAGTTCATTGATGTAGGGCTGGTTTCTAGAAGAGAAAGTCAGGTAGAGTTCTCCCTGAGTTATGCCCACCTTCACCCTCATTTCCCTGCCCCTCTGCTTGTCTCCCCCTCATCCCCACACATACATACGGTTTTGTATGTTTGTAATGAAATATACTAAAATTTAAATATACTTTTAAAAGCTCAGTGAAGTTAGGGGTACTTCACACTATAATTTTTTTCCTTTTCAGAGATTTCAGTGAAGTGAGCTCGACTAATTCATTTAAATAACACTATTTGTGTGTGTGTGTGTGTGTGCCCATATATGTGGGTGCGTGCACATGCGCACAATTTCAGAATGGATACATTATATAAATTGAACTAATCCTTATTGATTTCCAAGTCTTCCTGAGATGCTAGGATTGCCATTTTTTACTTTGTACTTCAGATTCATTCAGCTGAAACTGGAACGAGCCACACCAGCTGAACGCCAGCTTGTCTTCAATGAAATCCTCCAGGCCGCTTACCAGCTAATGGTGGATGTATTTGGAAATTACGTCATTCAGAAGTTCTTTGAAGTAAGCCTTTGTTCTTTCTGTTCTTTGACGTTAGAGAATCTCCGGAGCATTTTGATTTTCATTAGCTGTTTTTAGAATGGCAATCTCATTCCAGTCCTCAAAATGAAGTGTGTGTGGTCTTTTTGAAGAGCTTTTAGATGTTTCTCCAAGTTATTAGCAGCAGTATATCGTTTAAATACCCAAGCAGATGTGCCAGTCTATTTTAGGAATGTGTTTGGAGAACCGCTGTCCCCATTAGGATCCAGCACATTATTTCTGATTGTTATGATAGATTCACTAAACATGTCATTTTTAGAGGAAATAATCCTCGTAAGATAATTTTAGTAGGATCACGATAAAGTGTTCTAAAAAATGGGTTTTTAGGATTCCTGTTATCTATTTTCAAAGAGTTATCTTTGAATGTCAACTGTAGTGTTTTTCATCATAAACTACAGTCATGAGGATTGTTAAATGACTTCTTTTTAGGTGATCCTTCAGCCTTGGTTTCCTCTTTTACTTCTGTTATTATGAATAACGTCCACTCTTGTTACCATTGCTTTTGGAAAGGATTAATGAGATTGTTGGATTAATGTCTGTTTCCCCTACTAAACTAAAATGTCGGAAAGGCAGGGATTTTTTTGTATGCTGTTGTAACCCTGGTGTGCCGGTATCAGCAATTCCAACCAAGTCCTAAATCCAGAAAGGAACGAGACATTGAGATGAAGAACCTCTGTTACAGGGGAAAATGCTGGAACTGCACATTACCTGCTCCAGACAGAAGAAATTTGTCAATTTATACATCTTACTTTGTTCAGTTTGTGTGAAGATTTAAAAAAAAGAAAAGGCTCACTCACAGCCTTTGTATTCCTACCTTTTCTCACAAAGACTGAACTTCTTTGACTTTTTTTTTTTTTTTTTAAGATTTTATTTATTCATTTGAGAGAGAGAGACAGAGCACAAGCAGGGGGAGAGGCAGAGGGAGAAGCGGGCTCCCTGCTGAGCAAGGAGCCCAGTATGGGGCTTGATCCCAGAACCTGGAGATCATGACCTAAGCCAAAGGCAGACGCTTAACCATCTGAGCCACCCAGGTGCCCTACTTCTTTGACTCTTAACTCCTTAGTGATACACTAAGAAACCAGCATATTTGTAACATTTTTATTTACTGAGATTTTGTGATTAAATTCTGAGCAAAGTGAAAATGCAGTGACTTTTAAAGGAACTTTGTTTTATAAACACATCTGTCATCTTTGTGGTCTGTATTAAAGCAGTAAAAATTGTTGCTATTACTTTAGGTTCTTGTAACAAAGAGTAACCTTTTTGTGGTCCCTGTAAAATTACTGTAATATTTGGTAGCAAACAATCCATGTGCCCTTGCGAAAGGTTAGAGTTAATCCATTGTATCTTTAATTTGAATGTTTGTGCTTTTTAAATTGATCCAATACTTGAGGGGCAACTATCAGTCAAAATCAGTTTGGGGAATAAGCAAAAACTGGGGGTGCTGTACTAGATATGGTTTGTTTTTAAAAATTCAGAGAACTGAAAAACGATTTATGATGATTCTTGTTTCTGAGATGCATCTATTGAATTGGTAAAGTAATACCAGTGACTTTTAGGGGAGCCTGGGTGGTTCAGTCATTGAGCGTCTGCCTTCAGCTCAGGTCATGATCCCAGGGTCCTGGGATCGAGCCCTGCATCGGGCTCCCTGCTCGGCGGGAAGCCTGCTTCTCCCTCTCCCACTCCCCCTGCTTGTGTTCCCTTTCTCTCTGTGTCTCTCTCTGTCAAATAAATTTAAAAAAATGTTAAAAAAAACAAAAACAAACCAGTGACTTTTAATCCTATGCTTCTTCCCCTTAAATTTCACTTAAAATTAAAAATCCCCAATTAAAAATAAGAAACCAACATAAAATGACTTATATTTTTGATTTTAGAATGTCTTTTCACCACCATCTTGTTCCAGATAGAAGAATGTAGAGCTCTCCAGCTCTAGAGGTCCATGTGCAGGCAGAGATGGCTGACTGAACAGGGGATTATAGCTGTATGATTGGGGACAAGCTAGAGAACTTCCCTGGCTCACACAGCATCCCTGGTCCATAGTTCCCTTGTGTGGAAATTGAGTGGGTTTGGGAAGCTGATTATATATAAAATCTCCTCCAGTCTCATGATTATGTCATTCAAATGAAAATAAAAAGCCAGGGATGGGAAATCCTTCTAGGAAGAGCTTTAACATTTGTGCAGCCTTACCTCTAAATTATTCTACTAACTTGGCCCCCCGGACTCTGTTGCCCTATATATAGAGAAAATTTCAATTCTTAGAGTGATGTAGAACCCTAATTCAAAACAGAATGTCCATATGTTTAATTTCATGTGGATGAAAGAAGAACTTTCTAACCCATGGGCCTCAGACACCTGAGCGCTATAGATTTGCTCTAGGAAGTCCTTGAATCTTCCCCATACACTTCCTAAGGTTCCAGTAAACAGTGTCTCCCACATGTATTGCTATTTTTAGAATAAATGTAAATGCTCTTATAGTTAATGGGAATATAGGTTCATAGTATTAGTGAATTAATGGCAGCTTTGAGGAATTAGCAGATAAGTAGTGAAACTGCTGCTGTTGGGTATGTGAGAAGTTTTTCAACATTAAAATGGGTTCTTGATAATCAGAGGCTGAGAACTCTTGGCTTGAAAAAACAAAGAGTTTTTGAACAAAAAAGTTTAGTTAATTAATCATAGGGTGACAGGGCTAAAAGAGGTTATGCCAGTGGTTGATACAGAATAATGGATGCTTTGCTTTCTCTGGTTTCTTTCCTTCTACCTAAGTAATGGTGTTCACCCACACATTATGTCTAGTTTGGCAGCCTTGAACAGAAGCTGGCTTTGGCAGAACGGATTCGAGGCCATGTCCTGTCACTGGCCCTGCAGATGTATGGCTGCCGTGTTATCCAGAAAGCTCTTGAATTTATTCCCTCAGACCAGCAGGTAATTGTAAGTTTCCCCTTTAACTTTTCTCTTGGTGTTCGATGTTTCTCCATGGTACATGTAGTGAGCCCTGTAAATTTGTCAGTCTTTAGTTTTCTTGTACAGTTGTGTGTGTGTTTTTTTTTTTTGGTGCTTGTGGCTGCCTTCCTGTGCATGGCAAGCATGAACTGTGCAATTAATTGTGTAAATTTATAATAGATCCGGTGTCTTATGTTAAAGCCATTGGTTTCAAACACTCCTCTCATTGACCAGTCTAGTAGGCGCAATTTTACAGGTGGGTATTTTGTTTGACAAGAATTAAAGCAGGTTAAAATGCTAGAACTGACCACTCCAACAAATCAAACTTAGATGATCTAGCCCACCTACAATTTTCCTTCACTTCTTCCTTACTCATTCGTCCTCCCCTACCCTTCACTGAGAGAGTGCCTGCCCGGTGCCTGGCCTGGTGCCTACTCTGTGTCAGGCACCAGCGCAGACACGACGCAGATCGGTCCCTGCCCACAGAGCACCGGGGGAGGGGGGAAGAGCATTGGAAAGGGCTGGTGAGCACGTGAGAGCCCATGCTCGCGGCTTCGTGGGAGGCTCTGCGGGAGGGAAGTCCAGGCTGAGGACGAGTGAGGAGAACAGGGGCGGAAATCTGAACTGTTAGG